>NW_026782276.1:0-115718 GCF_031769215.1 Ylistrum balloti | reverse complement strand
TGTATTAATATAGTAAAACCCTGAAAAGTCAAACTCATCAGGAAATTTAATAATTTGAAGAATTCAGGGTATACAAGTAATCAGAGGTTGATCCATCCGTGTCCATGAATGACATAGTCAATATACAATTCTTTTTCCAATCCGATGTATGATAATTTTTTTTAGTTTTTTACTTGATATATGATTTTTTTCCCCTCCAGAAATCCATGCTGACCTAAGACCTTTGATTGGTAAGTTGCATCTGGACAAAGCGTTTGTTGTGTGCGGATATAGAGCGGATTTCTCAAAACCAGAATCACAACATGACTGGGCATTGTTTGAAAATCAAGCAGATTTGTCATAAAAAAAGTTTAAAAAGTTTTTAGTTTTGTATATTTTAAAAGAAATATGTAAAATTGAATGGAAATAATCATATTAAGTATAAAATAAAATGTTACCAGAATGTAATCCTTATTGTACCCTCATCGTTAGTTTGTGTGAGCGCCCATGCAGTCACAGAGACCTGTCAACCAACCAACCAGCCCATGCAGTTACAAGCATATCCCATTCAACCAAACTTGCTTAACCTTGTCACCAAAAAATTACATCCTTGAATGCAACAGACTGTATTTTGTAAAAGCGATGCATGACTCTCCTTGAGTCTAGAGGTTGGGGCTCCATTCTGGGAAGGAGAAATACTGTATACAGATTTCATGTTCATTCACACTGTTAACCAACAAAACCAAAACTTATAAAAAATCAATAATATCAATACTTTGCTTCTTTAGCATTTATTTTCTTCATTTTCTTATAGTTAAAACCAAAGAGAGGATCACAACAGATAAAAAGAAGAAAAAGTTCTTGGAGACCAAAGGGTTTCGTGATGCTCAAGAGAAACTCACAAAGAACAAAGTCTTAATGATCAAAGGCAACAGAGGAGATGGCAAGACTTCAATTGCCATTCAACTCATGGACTGGTTGATCAAGGAGCATCAATGCAGGGAACCACTTCAGCTTCGTAAGATTAAGAAATTAGATAAAATGTCTCCAAACTTGAATCTGGTTACTTTTATTGATGATATTTTTGGAGAGAAAAAAGTTGCACCAGAGTGGAACAAAAGAATCACTGATATAGAAACTCTTTTTGCTGATGAACAAACAAATCCCAATTTTTTGATTGTAACTATTCGTAATGAAATATATAATGTTTTAACAAAGCGGTCTTTGGAACCAGTTTTCACCAAAGATAATACTATTGACCTGAGTTCGGACACATACAGGATTTTAGAGGAAAGAAAAAACCTTCTAAAAATGTATACACCAAACAATTATGTATGGGAAGAACAAGAAATAGAAGATATTTTGAAATATGCATTGAGCATTGGGTTTCCACAGTGCTGCAACCTTTTCTATGACTCTGTGGAATTGCAGGGAAAACGTGGGAAATTTTTTGAGAAACCTTTTAAATTTTTGATTAAAGAGTTGTCAAAATTACCACAATATTCTGCCATTTTGTTTCTTTTCCTCAATGGAGGGATTATAAAAGTTAAAGATTTAGACCCAAACAGTGATAAAATCAACAAAACATTGCTAGAGGAATCATTTGATATGAATCTGATTGATGATGAGGATGACATAACCACATTGACTTACAAGAAGAAAGTAGGATTTGTAAAAGAAAGTTTAGACAGGTTACTAGGGTTTCTAGTGGTGAAGGAGAAAAATTGGTTGTCTGGTGATGAAATGTACAGATTTAATCATGATTCTGTAAATATCACAGTAGGTCTTTTGTATGGGAATAAAACACCAATTGGTTATATCCAGAATTGTCTAGCAGAATCCCTTGGTTATCTCACAACCTCAAAAACATTGTCAGACATGATTGTCATATCATCAGATCATTATACATGTCTGTGCGAACGTCTACTCCGAGAGTTTGAGTGTAAGGAGTATTATCATCGTAGTATAATTAGGTCTCTAGATGTATGGAAAGATCCTGTATTTGTTGGGAGATTTGGCAAGTTGTTAAATGAGAGAAAAGTTGATAAACTTGCTGTGTTAAATAGAGCCTGTCATTATGGTGTAAAAGAATGTGTTTTATATCTTCTGAGTGAAGGAGTCAAACCTGACAAGGACACAAACTGGTGGTCATTGATTACAGGAGGTGATGAGGATGATGAGGGAGATGTGGATGTACTTAAGGAAGTTGTTAAATACCTGAATGATGAGATAAAACATGACCTGTTAAATAGAGCAAGTTATTCTGGTTCAAAAGAATGTGGTTTATTTCTTGTGACTGAGGGAACCAAACCTGACAATACACAAACTGGTGGTCATTGATTACAGGAAGTGATGGTGAGGAAGATGTTGATGTACCTGAGGAAGTTGTTAAATACCTGAATGATGAGATAAAACATGACTTCTTAAATAGAAAATGTCATTCTGATTCAAAAGAATGATTTTTCATATCTTGTGAGTGAGGGAGTAAAGCCTGACAATGAAACACTATTATATGTATTGTATGTATTGTTGTAAAGTGTTTAAGATTATATTACATGTGTAGGTGTTTTTACTGGGACATTAGATAATACACTTTATCTAAATGTTGATGATTTTGTTATTTATTACATTTGAATCAGTTGATAATTTTCTGTTCTATAGACAGAACTTGCCAATTAAAGTGAAAATGATAATGAAATCATCTGCGTATACAAGTTAGAAATGAGTGTAATTAACATTTAATAATAAGCTGTATCAGGAGACGATATATTCTAATACACCTGGGGACAACAGTACTTTTCAGGAATGGAGCTTCCCTCTGGTACCTCTCTACAGTACAATTGTTATAATACACCTATGGGTGATATCTGTTGTCTCGAGGCTCCGGTACTTTTCAGGAATGGAGTTTCACTTTCGTACCTCTCTACGGTACAATTGTTATAATACACCTGTGGGTGATATCTATTGTCTCGAAGCTCCGGTACTTTTCAGGAATGGACCTTCCCTCTGGTACCTCTTTACAGTACAATTGTTATAATACACCTGTGGGTGATATCTATTTTCTCTAGGCTCCGGTACTTTTCGTTTTGGTACCTCTTTACAGTACAATTGTTATAATACACCTGTGGGTGATATCTATTGTTTTGAGGCTCCAATATTTTTCATCGATGGAGCTTCCCTCTAGTACCTCTCTACAATTCAACAGTTGTAATACACCTGTGGGTGACATCCTTTGTCCCAGGACTCTGTTTTTATATATATCGACTTCTACCTATTTTATACATAGTCTTGCCGTAATGCATCCTTATGCTGTACTTTTACAAAACGGGTATATACCATATTGTTACACTTCGTTTTATTGAGCCAAATAGTGGATGTAGAAGCAAAAGTACATTTTCAAAAACTTTGCTAAATCTCTATGAAAGGGATTATGCTGAGGGACATCGTTTATCATTTCTGTCATACACAAATCCCTTAACAGACGTTTTTCAAACAAATATTCCTCTCTCGACACAGTTTTCTGTTCTATTATCGTCAAGTAGTATTATATGATTAGGAGAGAATGGTTTGTTTATTTGTTGATATATATGAAATGAAATGTAATTTATGTGAATACATAAACATGGGAGGCAACGTCACGATTACTGGACAATTATTGACATTTATACAGAAAATACAAACACTAAGATGTTTTCTTGACTGAGTGTGTTGTACTTCAATACTGTAATGTTTTTTAAAGGAATGTGTATATAAACTTACATATTTTTGTTTGATGTAAATACATATATGTAATGTATGGCAATATTATACAGAAAATAATTTTATATTTTGGATTGACATATAAAGTGTGGTAGGAAACTGATATCTACATAAATATACTTTGCAAACAAATACATAATAGAAATTTGTGAAATAAAATTATCATGATTATGCAGACACGTGACTTGCATTATTCATTGGCTTTTTATATTGAAGTAGGTTGTGTGTCCTGAGACAATTTTAATTCGCATTGAAGGGGGTGCTGTCAGTTTATGGTGAAGGATCCACTGGTCACTCAACTTTTACCTTCTTCAAGAAAACAAAGAAACTGGATACTGATATTTTGGCTATGATGTACCTGGGATGAAATACTATGTATGAATGATCTTGACCTACTTTCAAAATAACAAGGGTTAAATATGTTTTTCAAAAGTTTGAGAATCTACTTTTTTTAAATTAAAGAAGACACAGGATACTGATATTTGGTCAAGAGGTTCCAGGGACGAGTTACTAACAGGTTTTCTCACAAATTACCTTGACCGCTTTTCAAGGTCATTGAGGTCAAATAGAACATTTATGAATCTTCTCAACTTTAAGATGAAGAGTCTTGCTAAAGTGTTCCTGCAGATAGTATTTATAATAGAGCGCTATCAGGTTTTCTAATACAAACGACTTTGACATATTTTCAAGGTCACATAGGTCAAATGTGATATATTTGTAAGAATCATCCTTTTAAGTTTTAGAAAACCCAGGTCCTAGTATTTCAGAAGTCGACACCTGTAGTAGAGTATTCTAATTTTAAGATAATTGACCTTGAGCTTTTTACTCAAGGATTTTTTCTGTGCGCCTTATTCTGACATCAACACCTCATTCTGGCATAACCTCCACATACAGAACACCTTATTCTGACAGAGACTTCTACATACAGAACACCTCATTCTTACATTAACCACTACATAATAAGCACCTCATTCTGACTTAAACCTCTACATTCGGAACACCTCATTCTGGCATAAACCTATTCATGAAGATCACCTCATTCTGACAATAACATGTACGTACGGAACAAGTTATTTTGAAATTAACCCCCCCCCCCCATACAGGACACCCCAATCTAACATAAACCTCCTCATACAGAACACCTCATTCTGACAATAACCTTTCCATACGGAAAAAAAGGTCATTGTGATATTAACCTTCCTATATAGAACATCTCATTCTGACATGAACCTCTACATAAAGAACATTTCGTTCTGCCATTAATCTCTCCAATGGATGGAAGAATCACAGAATTCGCTGATGAATTCAAATTTGAACACTCCTTGAAAGTATCAGAAACTCGTTAAAGATAAATTCTGTTAATGGAAAAACTGTTGCACAACCGTCTTATAAAATGGCTACTATATTTACCTTGTTGAAGTTTTGATCAAGCTGAAAAATAATAACAAATCATCTCTTTCTTCAGATTTAAACACTTTGTCAACATGGATCATTAGTAGTATACCTATGTATTTCTATTTTCAGTGTAATTATATCACCTAATGTATTTAAAATTTTCATTTTTATATTTCATCAGGATAAAAAGCCTGTTTGATCAGGATTAAAGTGTTTGTTAAAAACCTTTATCATTCTTTTAAAAATAACTTCTACGAGAAGCAATATTGTATAAAATATTGAGTAAGAAATTGAGAATGTTTATACATTGGAAACATTAAACTAGGATGTTGTCATCCCCTGTCCATCAGTACTTTTGTTTCTGTAGGTTACAGAAGACCAGAAGTTATGAAATACATACAGTGTAATGTGTAAATGTGCAAGAGAGGTTTCTATGGTCAAGGCCACTGTCATTAGTAATAGAACTAAGAATATACTATCAAAATACATAGTATGTGAACGTGTTATTGGTAAGTATTCTTTGTGTGACATTAAGGAGCAAAAGTGACTGAAACCAGATGGGAAGTTGACAGACTACAGGTCAAGGTCAACAAAAGTTGATGTTAGATTTTGTACCATTAGTTGTAAATATTTCGATGAATTAAGAAGCCAAGTTGAACAAAATCTAATGCGGGAGTACCTGATCAAAGGTCAAGGTCACATTTTCAGGGATCTCCTTTTGTCCGGTGTCGTCCGTCGTGTGTTGTAAACTTTTAACATTTTCGACTTCTGGAAAACTGCTGAACAGGTTTCAATGAAAAAAACTTTCATGGCTAAAGGCGCACCAAAAGTGTAAATGATGTGGTCCCAAACTCCCAGGGTCTTAGGGGCGGAGCCAAAAAGGGTCTAGAGAATATATCAAATACCATAGAATATTTTGAAATAAGAAAATATAAGTAGTAATTCTTTATTTTTATTATCGTTCAGATGCTTTAAAATCTACTCTTGCTTGAATGGATTTTATTCAAATTTTGTCTGTATCAACAGTAGCATTGGCAAATAATTCTGGATTGCAGAAAGTTGAGCTGACCTCTAGGAACTTGGGGTAGGGCCACGAAATATCTTGCTTCAAAACGCTACTCTTAAAGCCTGTGTAGACTTCAATTATATTTGATATGAAACATTATTGCAGACTGGTTATCATTTCTTATATACAGAAAGTTGATTAGATCCCCTCGGGACCGGGGGCGGGCGAGGCCCGAATGGGAAAGTTAGTCAATATTTTGTTTGAAAATGCTACTCTTCTTTAATGTCTGAATTGATTTCAACCGAATTTCATCAATGAGGATGGGGAATCATTGATGAAATTCAGGAAATTGATTTCACTCCTAGGAACTTGAAAAATGGAGAGTTAGACAACATTTTGCTTCAAAAAGCTATTCTTTCTTAGTGCCTTGGTAGATTTCAACCAAAGGAGGAGTGCCAATTTGGGCCTTCTGGCGGCCATGACCGATATTTTTTATTTGTTGTGTAGGAATTCCTTGGGGTTAGGCGGTCATGATATGACATAAAATTAAGGTCAGATCTGAGCCATTCATTAGTTATGGGGGGTAAAGTGGGGGGTAAAATTCATAAACAGCTCCATTATGACAAACCTACATTATATTTTTGGATTTTTTCTTCTTAATTTTCATGTAATAATCCATATCAAAACATTCATTAGTAAAATTGATTGAAAAAAATATTCCATTGTTGAAAAGTAGGTCATGGTAATTAAGCTCATTAATTGCTAATTATATTAAAGATGAACTTAATTTTCTGCCTTAATGCACATAAAAACAATACCTTTATCATGTGTCATGCTTTAGTAAGATTTATTTTTGAATACTTTATAGAAAATGGAGAATTAATTAATGGGAGGGGGCGGGTTCACACTTTTGACAACTTTTGGTTGATATCAGAGTTGTCTTATGTAATTATATTAGATAATAAATATCTAATAAATAAATGTTAAATTGTACTGCATTAAGAACTGTTTAAAATAAATTGCTTGATAAATGTAGAGATATTTAAACCAGTTTGGTACGGCTGGTTGAGCTTTAAGCTAAAATGGCGGGATATAATGCCATCCCCTGACATATACCTTGTTAAGGATCTTTGTGTCTACCGGTGAGTATACATGTGCACCTTGTCTCAGACAGTTCATATACCCTTATATATACAATTAATACGTGGAGTCGGCAAATGGGCGGATTAAGCAGTGGAAGACCTTGGGACATGTTTTGCCCAACACTCTCATTCCAGTTGTAGGTGATTTTGTGAGAATTGTGTGTGCAATTTGTAATGCTTTTCGCCCCCCACTTGCCTCTGATTCTCCCAATGACCTCATCATTGCTGAGCGAATGTTGGCTCTGTCAAAATGTCCCAATAAATTGCAAATTCAAGTTGAAAAAGAAGGTTTGGCTAGGAAAAGAGCCATATGGATCAAGCTTGATGAGGCCAGTTTGCCTGACTTTCCTCAGCTGACAGAACCGGAGTTGAGAGATCTTACCATGGGAGTATATCAGTTGAAGCAGGCAAAGTCATATACCATGGAGCACTTGTCTGAAGATGGCCAGTATGAATTAATGGCATGCAGGGAAAAGCCTGGCTTAATTAAAGTTCAGATTCGTTCCAGACATGTTGCTTCGAAACTGTACAACCTGTGGATTGAGTATTCCCCTGGTTTGACTCCTATATCTGGTTGGTATTGCCAGTGTAAGGTTGGTGCCAGGGTAGTGGGCTGCTGTGCCCATATTGCATCTGTTCTCTGGTACCTTTCTTATGAGCGACACCAGCCTAGGATAGCACACCCAACTGCCTCATCAAGCTACCTCAGCTGTGCTGATGACGCAATGATGATTGAGGACTGGTCTGAGTCTGACAGTGACAATGAGTAACTAACTATGTGTACGACCATTGTATGTATAGTGGAGTGAAATGCAACACTAGAGGTTAAGATTGATATCTTTCATTAGCCATTTCTGTGTTAATACTTCGGTAAAACCACTAGATACAGACATATGGTCAAAGTTGTCGAACTAAAATTCAAAGCACCGCCTCTTCTTTGTTTTCTTTAAAGTATGCAAAAATATTTCTTATTAAAACATGGTACATGATAAAGGTATTGTTTTTATGTACATTAAGGCAGAAAACTAAGTTCATCTTTAATATAATTCGCAATTAATGAGCTTAATTACCATGACCTACTTTTCAACAATGGAATATTTTTTTCAATCAATTTTACTAATGAATGTTTTTATATGGATTATTACATGAAAATTAAGAAGAAAAAATCCAAAAATATAATGTAGGTTTGTCATAATGGAGCTGTTTATGAATTTTACCCCCACTTTACCCCCCCATAACTAACGAATGGCTCAGATCTGACCTTAATTTTATGTCATATCATGACCGCCTAACCCCAAGGAATTCCTACACAAGAAATAAAAAATATCGGTCATGGCCGCCAGAAGGCCCAAATTGGCACTCCTCCTTTGTGCTTTCTTTCTGTGAATTTCAGAACTAAAATGGCTATACTGGACGAAAAAAGTGAAGGTTTACAAAATTATACAGCCTAATTTTTAATAATAATAATAATAATAGAAATGTGAGAAAACTTGAAAGTTTCAAATGCCATGTTTGTTAAGAAGCAACCAAGAGCAAATAACAAGGAGTAAGACTACCAGGTAAATCAAAGAGTTACAACAACGGAACATCTGAATCAAAGAAACAAGTCCACAAATTGATATCAGAGGCTTAGTATGTTGACCTTTATTATTGCCCTGCAATGCCTGTGCACATTTCTGACTTTGACCAGCATTGTAAAAGAGAAATATCAATCTTTTCACATTTTATTAATTTAATCTTCATGTTTGTCATATATTAAAACCCTCTCCCACTTTTGAATTCTAACTAGAAGGGCTATCTGAAATTTCTCCATTTCTCAAAATAGGGCTAAATATTCACTTTTGTCCACGATTCTTGATTAACCCATATATTAATTTTTATTTAGCATTGCACATGTCCATCCATATCCATCCTGTCCTGTCCAGATGTAATGTAAGCGCCTGACAAATTTCGGTCAAACTTTATGCAAAAGTCAATTATGAGTATACCTCGGAAATTGCTGTGATTCAGGGACCAAGTTAGTTCTAGACCAAGGTCAGTCATGCTATATATATATAGAAAATCATTAACCGATTTAATTCCAACACTTGGCAACTTCATACTTTCATGGCGTTTGGTCAAACTTAATACAAAGATCAACAAATGTAACAGTCACAATTTTTTATCATCGCATGTTAAACAGATTGACCATGCGTATGTATTCCTCAGTAGTACCACACAACTACATATACATGCTCTTGTAATGTAAATTTGAGGTAAGCGTGAATGTATAAGTCTAATTTCACACTATCACACTGGTCATTTGGTAGCTATTCTGCTAATGAGACCGTCCTTTTATCAAAATTTCATCTTTGATAAAAAGGTTTGCACATGTCTGCGCAGCCATCAGTTGGTCAAAACACTCTTTAGTTAAACTTAATGATGATTCTCGCATTGATCTTTTCTTGCTCCTGTCACTGGTTCTGTAAGCTCCATTTCAACAATCACATTTGTGCCATTGGAATTAGCAAGACATCGTCACCGAAATGAGCAATATAATTGTCTCATACTTCTTTCTCTGACAATGATCAGTAGTTGAATCACACAGAGATAGATGTTGCATTAGTTCTCTCGTGGAGATATATATTCTGTGTCATTTATGATAATCACTTTTCACGTTTGCATTTAAATACTTAGTGGTTTTATTTTTTTTAAATAAATTATCCTTTATCCACAATCTGTGACTATGCAATCCTTTTCCCACAGATGTTGCACTTAGCCTCACTACATGTGTTAATCTGCAAGTTGCAAAATTCCTTTAATTGTTAAAATAAACCCACTTGCTACATCTATCTAATCCCGTGAAGTCTGAAAAACATATGGTACATGCTTTCTGAAATTCTAGTGCTTTATATCAATCCTCTTGGAAAATTCCAAGTGAAAGTGATTTGTATAGCTTTCTATCAATTCATGGCTTTTAAGACAACAAACCCACTCATGACCTATGATTTGTATTGAATTATAATTCACTTATTTCTGAAATTGTCACATTTGCATATTAATGAGACATTTTACTAAAACGTCAACTGGTATAAGCAAAATACATGCTGGTGGTAACATGTCAATTCGACATCGGAATAGCGTTTTTGATTGTGGTAGAAAAGGTAACTTAAATTTATGAAACTTTGCAAAAAAAGTTGACTCGAGTGAAAGAAATGTCATATGCATTAATAACAACCATGACTCGTTGAGTATAACCTCTATATATGGCAGCAACTAGTTAAACAGTTCGATGATTTATCATCCAAATTAATAACAAATGTTCAACAGAGGACCACAGACAAAATGTACCAAGATGTTTGGTGTCACGTTATCAACCTAAAGGCCTGAGTCACTGGCTTGTGTAAGTCTACGTTTTACGTATTTTTTTTATTTCACAATTAAGTTTTTCTATGTACTTATGGCGATGTTTACTTCGATCTGACATAATATTCAAATTAAATAACAAGTCGAAGTGGTTATTTAATTTGATTATTAAAATGAAACTATATCTAATTATATGAAAATATGCAACTACGTCCGATTTCCTGCTGGGCACAGCTATCGTTTATAAGATAACCTGTAAAGCGAAAACAAGAAAACAAGTGAAGCATTCTTATGATACAGCTAAAAAAACGCGAAAGAACATTTTGCCAGATATGAGCTGTCGTACAATACAGAGCCACCGTGTGTGACGATTAGACACGTCACAGTGTTGGATAGGATTCGTTATTCCATGACGTTATCATGGAAGTGGAAAGTAATTCTTATACTGTCAAGGCTGATTCTACCATCAAAATAAAATCGCTAAACGGCCCCATTCTCCTCCATAACGACACTGTTTTTCACTCCCGTTTTTTCCTAAATTAATGGGATCGGCAATTTCCGGATATTTTGTACAGAGACCGCGATTTACTTTTAGTATAGCCTTACTGTCAAGCGTCTTCGTGACGTGACTGAAAAAAACCAGACGAGAACTACCGAAGTTTGGTGGAATAAAAAAAGGTAATTTATAATTAAAACACGTATATCAGTAGTTTTGTGAAAGCCAACAAATCTATGTAGCAATATGTGAAGCCGTTAATGACATATTTGAGACATTATTGAGTGTAGGTTCTATTTTTAACATTACCGGAAAAAAATAGACTAGTTTCACTTTCATAATACCTAAGGATCTTCTATGGACGCAGGTCTCTCCGACCACTATGTCCGCATCTAATTTATCAGTTTTATCATTTGTAATGTTAACCACGTGACATCTTCCGGTATTGTCTATATACAAATTGTGGTTATATTTTACTTCCTGGTCTTTCCAGTCCTGCTTCAAAACTTATAATAGTTTTTGCTTGCACCACTGATTCTGGTAGGTTATTCCAATTTTCCACAGATCTGTGAGTAAAGCTGATCTTCCTCGTGTTTGTGTTGCAGCACTGCTTTTGTACTTTAAGAAAGTGTCCCCTTGTGGATGTACTTTTTGTTTTGTCAATGAATCCATCAGTTACTTTTTTGTGATATATACCATTCATAATCTTAAACATTTCAATCATGTCTCCCCTTAAGCGTCTATATTTCAATGTTGGCATCTTTAGCTTCTTCAAACGGTCACTATAATCTAGGTCTTTTAAAGATTGAATTTGTTTTGTAGCCCTTCGTTGCACATTTTCTATAAGTTCCAAGTCCTGCTTTTTGTATGGTGACCACACTGCTTGAGCGTACTCTAAGTGAGGTCTTATGAGTGCCTGGAACAAGTATCTATAACTAACCTTGTCCAAATAGCTATATGTTCTCCTAATTAGACCCATGATGCTGTTTGCTTTGTTGACCTGCTGTTTAATATGCTTTCCAAATTTGAGATGTGTTCTAACTCTTCTTCCTCACCATTTTGACTGTATAGATGGTAATTAAACTCTTCTTTGGGTCATTTCCGTGCACTAATTGTCATCACTTTGTACTTTTTTGGGTGGAATTTCAGCAGCCAAGTGTCTGACCATTTCTACAACATATCTAAATCCTCCTGTAACTTCTTGGCGTCTTCCAATTTTGTAATTTTTGAATATATCTTTGTGTCATCAGCAAATAAATATGTTGATGCATTTACATGATCTGGCAAGTCATTGATGTACAAGACAAACACTATTGGACGAAGTACGCTCCCCTGAGGAATTCCGCATGTAACACCGTGTTCTTTGGACTCTGATCTGTTCACGTTGACTTTTTGTTTTCTGTTCGCGAGAAATGCAGTTGTCCTTTGAGCAATACCATATGCTGTCAACTTCTTTATAAGTCTTCTATGTGGAACCTTATCAAAGGCTTTCATGAAGTCCATGAACACAGCATCATTAGTGCCACCTTTGTCTAGTATCTCTGTCTAGTCTTCCATGACTCTAAGGAGTTGTAATGTTGTGGACCTGCCTGATATGAATCCGTACTGTCTGGTACTGAACAGGTTGTTCATAATCATATGGTAAATCATATGGTCACTTTTTCGACTTTGTGATCTCACGGCTTCTGTGTAGATCAGCTGATCTGTGTTATAGTCATTTGTATCAGTTACACTACAGTGATGGGAATAAATGAACCAAAATTAGTAAATTATACCTTTAGCAGTTTGATAACTTAAAAATCTTTGTTGGCTAGTTTCCTTCAGTAGTTTTTGCTATATTTACATATGTTTTGTGCCAATCATATGCTATTAGTTGTTTTGGTGAAAAATAGAAAAAAAACTATCCAATCTATGTTAGTGGAACACAATAAATTCAAATTAACAAATTAAAAGACGCATGTTTAGCTTATGTGGGTCTAAGGCTGTAATTATTACTTTAAAGATGCATGCATGGTTACATTTCCGGAATTTTCAAGGAAATTGTACACATGAACTTAACACAAAAAGTTTTACAAATATATGCAAAGTAAAGTTAATTTTTAGATAATATCAAAGCATTCCTATGTGTACTGGGGAAAATGTTTCTGTTTATCTCTAGGATGCAATAAAAAATAGAAATAAAATTAGGACAAAAAACCCCTAATGTATCGAGGGTCAGTGTTTTTAGCAAAGTTAGCTAAGAATAGCCTAAAATGAAGAAAATGGCACCTAGAAATCAAAACATTTTCCGGGGTAGGGGGACCCCGACATCCAGAACCCCCATTCCATCCCCCTGTGAATTCATCTACTCTGAAATACAAATCATAGCGTAGGCATATACAATAGTATATCAAAGATTTGTCTTTATGAGGCCTCCTTAGGTTTGTTTCAGTTATTTTGATTATTACGCACAGTTCAAATAAATGTACAGTTTGTAATGATAGAGCTGTTTACAGAACTGGAAATGTGGTTTCTTTATTATTTAGGTATCAAAGTATCTTCAAAATATGTATAATTTTCTTAGTTTTTTGTTATACAAAAATTGAAATAATAAATACAATCTGAATATATGGATCATTTTAATTTAATTTCTAGAGATTTCGGTTAAGGATCATTCATGATTAGATATGGAAAATAGCTTTTAAATGTTATATGAAATACTCAACACAATGTGTTAGTGATATACTGTGTCGTCGCAATGTGTTCCCCATAGGTCTGTCATAGACAGATATTGTTCATTGTGTTTAAAGTCATAAGCAACTAGCATTGCTTAAGCATGAATATCTCGGCGACTTCCTACATCTTCTGTGGATTAATATTATGTTGAAATATGACTGTTATTTACTGATGCATCACTATGAGAATGTCAATTTACTTATGTATTAAATTGAGTTCACCATTCATGGCAAGCTAAAAGTGAAGCACTCCAAAATCTCCATTACCCCTGAGCTAAGTAAGAGACATTGACAGACTCCATATTTCAAACAAGATTCATTTTTCAGAACACATGATATGAGTGGTACAGTGAAAAATGGTTAACATTTTCAAGTGAAATATTTATCAGATGTGAAAATGAAAAAAATATCTTTAATTTTCCCTAGTACAAATGAGACAGCTTTAAAGTATGACAACACATTTCCTTACTGTTAAATACCATGTACATGATCCATTGTGTGCACCTTTTCACACATTAAAATCCATATTTGTTAAATTTTTACTTCTGCTCACATTAAAATTTACCAGAAGTGGAAAAATATATATATATATATAATATATATATATATATATATATAAATACCTACCCTCTGACCCCTATTACCTAAAGAACTACTGTTAAAATTGGTGTGCCTTACATGATTGTTAATTTGTTTGATTTTAAATCATATTCCATCATCTAGAATATATCATAATTTGAGGTGTATGTCAGGATTATATAAAGTGTAATTATAAGTAACAACATTACAATGTACTGCAGCAAGACATCAGACTTTTACAGTACCTTCCAATTATTAAAATCTGATCACTTATTTTCTTGTTTATAGTCTTGACCTCCAAAGATGGCTGCCAGGTATCAATCTACAAAGGAAACAACAAACTTTGCCCGGATTTGCAGGGTTGTGGTTGATGTTATCCCTGAACTCTTCAGGGAGCTGCTTACAGCTCAACTGTCATCACATGGGCTCACAAATGATTTATCCAACCACAAAGCTAAGATTTTTTCTCTTTTAAATCAAGAACAGAAGAAAATTCTTTATCCTTCAACTGGTCAATTCCAAGGTTCAGTAAAGGACTTTGATTTGTCACTTCTCTATCTCCTTTTGAGAAATCTTGGAAATATTCCAGATCATCAAAATGGATGGGGGCAAGTTCCAGATGCGGCAGACTGTTCATTGGCAGCAAACATCGACCGCCTTCGTTTGCAGCGAAACAAGGCCTACGGGCATACAAAAACTGCTTCTCTTTCTGATGGAGATTTTCAGACTAGATGGGATGTTATCCGCCAAAGTGTTGAGGATATAGAGAAAAATCATCTGAGATCAGGGTTGTTTGTAGCAGAATTGAATAACATACTGACAATGACAATGGACCCCGCTACAGAGGAGAGATATGTTAAAGACCTTGGAAATATTGAAGGTAAACACAGAGGAGAGATATGTTATAGTCCTAGTAAATATTGAAGGTAAACAGAGGAGAGATATGTTATAGTCCTAGTAAATGTTTAAGGTAAACACAGAGGAGATATATGTTATTGTCCTGGTAAATGTTTAAGGTAAACAGAGGAGAGATATGTTATAGTCCTAGTAAATGTTTAAGGTAAACACAGAGGAGAGATATGTTATAGTCCTGGTAAATGTTTAAGGTAAACACAGAGAAGAGATATGTTATAGTCCTAGTAAATGTTTAAGGTAAACAGAGAAGAGATATGTTATAGTCCTGGTAAATGTTTAAGGTAAACACAGAGAAGAGATATGTTATAGTCCTAGTAAATGTTTAAGGTAAACAGAGAAGAGATATGTTATAGTCCTGGTAAATGTTTAAGGTAAACACAGAGGAGAGATATGTTATAGTCCCAGTAAATGTTTAAGGTAAACAGAGAGGAGAGATATGTTATAGTCCTAGTAAATGTTTAAGGTAAACACAGAGGAGAGATATGTTATAGTCCTAGTAAATGTTTAAGGTAAACACAGAGGAGAGATATGTTATAGTCCTAGTAAATGTTTAAGGTAAACAGAGGAGAGATATGTTATAGTCCTAGTAAATGTTTAAGGTAAACAGAGGAGAGATATGTTATAGTCCTAGTAAATGTTTAAGGTAAACACAGAGGAGAGATATGTTATAGTCCTAGTAAATGTTTAAGGTAAACACAGAGGAGAGATATGTTATAGTCCTAGTAAATGTTTAAGGTAAACACAGAGGAGAGATATGTTATAGTCCTAGTAAATGTTTAAGGTAAACACAGAGGAGAGATATGTTATAGTCCTAGTAAATGTTTAAGGTAAACACTGAGGAGAGATATGTTATAGTCCTAGTAAATGTTTAAGGTAAACACAGAGGAGAGATATGTTATAGTCCTAGTAAATGTTTAAGGTAAACACTGAGGAGAGATATGTTATAGTCCTAGTAAATGTTTAAGGTAAACACAGAGGAGAGATATGTTATAGTCCTAGTAAATGTTTAAGGTAAACACAGAGGAGAGATATGTTATAGTCCTAGTAAATGTTTAAGGTAAACAGAGTAGAGATATGTTATAGTCCTAGTAAATGTTTAAGGTAAACAGAGTAGAGATATGTTATAGTCCTAGTAAATGTTTAAGGTAAACACAGAGGAGAGATATGTTATAGTCCTAGTAAATGTTTAAGGTAAACACAGAGGAGAGATATGTTATAGTCCTAGTAAATGTTTAAGGTAAACAGAGAAGAGATATGTTATAGTCCTAGTAAATGTTTAAGGTAAACACAGAGGAGAGATATGTTATAGTCCTAGTAAATGTTGAAGGTAAACACAGAGAAGAGATATGTTATAGTCCTAGTAAATGTTTAAGGTAAACAGAGGAGAGATATGTTATAGTCCTAGTAAATGTTTAAGGTAAACACAGAGGAGAGATATGTTATAGTCCTAGTAAATGTTTAAGGTAAACACAGAGGAGAGATATGTTATAGTCCTAGTAAATGTTTAAGGTAAACACAGAGGAGAGATATGTTATAGTCCTAGTAAATGTTTAAGGTAAACACAGAGGAGAGATATGTTATAGTCCTAGTAAATGTTTAAGGTAAACACAGAGGAGAGATATGTTATAGTCCTAGTAAATGTTTAAGGTAAACACAGAGGAGAGATATGTTATAGTCCTAGTAAATGTTTAAGGTAAACACAGAGGAGAGATATGTTATAGTCCTAGTAAATGTTTAAGGTAAACACAGAGGAGAGAATCTTTGGCTAAGATAATCTATCATCAAACATGAATTTAAGAATGTAGTTAATACATGAAAATTTACTGTATTGTTCTGCTAATGTTTGAAGTAATTTTACAAGTTTTAATCTGCAATTGTATGAAGACAAGTCCTTTTCATCTTTTCATGTGGTCTGCTATCCACTCTTTATTAAGATTAACAGTATAATACATATTGTCCTGCCATCATCAGGTATAGATATTAGTATATTTTATATAGTTAGGTTATGATACAGTCACTCATTGTTTTTGGACTTATGCTTTTAAATTGTATCAACAGATTATAGATAAAGAAAATTAAAATTATTTTCCTGCAAACATTTTAACAGACACCATCGCTGATTTGAGAGACAATATCACTGCTGTCACAGATAATGTCACGGCTGTGAAGAGTGATGTCACTGCTGTGAAGGATGACGTCACTGGAATGAAGGATAAAGTCGGTGCTGTGAGGGATGATGTGACTGCTGTAAAGAATGATGTCAGTTCTGTTAGGGATGAAGTCACTGCTGTGAAGGATGATGTCACTGGTATGAAGGATAAAGTCGGTGTTGTGAGGGATGATGTGACTGCTGTAAAGAATGATGTCACTACTGTGCAGGATAATGTCGATGCTATGAGGGGTGAAGTTGGTGTTTTGAAGGATGATGTCACTGCTGTGGGGGGTAAAGTCAGTGCTGTGAGTGATGATGTCACTGTGGTGAAGAATGCTGTCACTGCTGTGCAGGATGATGTCAGTGCTGTGAGGGGTAAAGTCGGTGCCTTGAAGTATGATGTCTCTGCTGTGAGGGGTGAAGTCACTGCTGTGAGGGATGATGTTGATGCTGTGAAGGAGGATGTCACAGCAGTGAGGGATGATGTGAAGACCGCGAAAGATCTTTTTTTCTCATCAAATGGAGGTATGATAATCTTACTAATATCATAATATCAACAGACCCATGTATTAATATAGTAAAACCCTGAAAAGTCAAACTCATCGGGACTATATTTAATAATTTGAAGAATTCAGGGTATACAAGTAATCAGAGGTTGATCCATCCGTGTCCATGATTGACATATACAATATACAATTCTTTGTCCAATCCTGTATAGGATAATTATTAAGTTTGATCAATTTTCAATTTCAATTTGTTTAAAAAACACAAGATACCAGCCTATATTCAGCAGAAAGCCTGCCATGAAGAACAATGGTTTCTTAAAATTAGTGTTTGTAGGATAAACAAGGTGGGAAGATTTACAACATTTAATCTAATATGGACTATTACCATCATACATAAAGTCATTAAATCACAAGGATATAGACAGACCTGTGTATTATGATATAGACTGACCTGTGTAGTGTGATATAGACTGACCTGTGTATTGTGATATAGACAGACCTGTGTATTATGATATAGACTGACCTGTGTATTGTGATATAGACTGACCTGTGTATTGTGATATAGACTGACCTGTGTATTGTGATATAGACTGACCTGTGTATTAAAGATATTGACTGACCTGTGTATTATAATATAGACTGACCTGTGTATTATGATATAGACTGACCTGTGTATTATGATAAAGACTGACCTGTGTATTATGATATTGACTGACCTGTGTATTATGATATTGACTGACCTGTGTATTATGATATAGACTGACCTGTGCATTAAGGATATTGACTGACCTGTGTATTATGATATAGACTGACCTGTGTATTAAGGATATTGACTGACCTGTGTATTAAGGATATTGACTGACCTGTGTATTATGATATTGACTGACCTGTGTATTATGATATAGACTGACCTGTGTATTATGATAAAGACTGACCTGTGTATGATGATATTGACTGACCTGTGTATTATGATATAGACTGACCTGTGTATTATGATAAAGACTGACCTGTGTATTATGATATAGACTGACCTGTGTATTATGATATAGACTGACCTATGTATCAGGATATAGACTGAACTGTGTATCAGGATATAGACTGACCTGTGTATTATGATATTGACTGACCTGTGTATTATGATATAGACTGACCTGTGTATCAGGATATAGACTGACCTGTGTATTATGATATAGACTGACCTGTGTATTATGATATAGACTGACCTGTGTATTATGATATAGACTGACCTGTGTATCAGGATATAGACTGACCTGTGTATTATGATATAGACTGACCTGTGTATTATGATATAGACTGACCTGTGTATCAGGATATAGACTGACCTGTGTATTATGATATAGACTGACCTGTGTATCAGGATATAGACTGACCTGTGTATTATGATATAGACTGACCTGTGTATTAAGGATATTGACTGACCTGTGTATTAAGGATATTGACTGACCTGTGTATTAAGGATATTGACTGACCTGTGTATCAGGATATAGACTGACCTGTGTATTATGATATTGACTGACCTGTGTATTATGATATAGACTGACCTGTGTATTAAGGATATTGACTGACCTGTGTATCAGGATATGGACTGACCTGTATATCAGGATATTGACTGACCTCTGTATTAAGGATATTGACTGACCTGTGTATCGGGATATGGACTGATCTGTGTATTATGATATTGACTGACCTGTGTATTATGATATAGACTGACCTGTGTATAAAGGATATTGACTGACCTGTGTATTTAGGATATTGACTGACCTGTATATCAGGATATTGACTGACCTGTGTATTAAGGATATTGACTGACCTGTGTATCAGGATATAGACTGACCTGTGTATTATGATATTGACTGACCTGTGTATTATGATATAGACTGACCTCTGTATTATGATATTGACTGACCTCTGTATTAAGGATATTGACTGACCTGTCTATCAGGATATAGACTGACCTGTGTATTATGATATTGACTGACTTGTGTATTATGATATAGACTGACCTGTGTATTAAGGATATTGACTGACCTGTGTATTTAGGATATTGACTGACCTGTATATCAGGATATTGACTGACCTGTGTATTAAGGATATTGACTGACCTGTGTATCAGGATATAGACTGACCTGTGTATTATGATATTGACTGACCTGTGTATTATGATATAGACTGACCTCTGTATTATGATATTGACTGACCTGTGTATTAAGGATATTGACTGACCTGTCTATCAGGATATAGACTGACCTGTGTATTATGATATTGACTGACCTGTGTATTATGATATAGACTGACCTGTGTATTATGATATTGACTGACCTGTGTATTATGATATTGACTGACCTGTGTATTATGATATAGATTGAGCTGTGTATCAGAATATTGCCTGACCTGTGTATTAAGGATATTGACTGACCTGTGTATTAAGGATATTGACTGACCTGTGTATTATGTTATTGACTGACCTGTGTATTATGATATTAACTGACATGTGTATCAGGATATTGACTGACCTGTGTAGTAAGGATATTGACTGACCTGTGTATCAGGATATAGACAGACCTGTGTATAAGGATATAGACTGACCTGTGTATCACGATATAGACGGACCTGTGTATCAGGATATTGACTGACCTGTGTATTATGATATTGACTGACCTGTGTATTATGATATAGACTGACCTGTGTATTAAGGATATTGACTGACCTGTGTATCAGGATATAGACAGACCTGTGTATAAGGATATAGACTGACCTGTGTATAAGGATATAGACTGACCTGTGTATTATGTTATTGACTGACCTGTGTATTATGATATTAACTGACATGTGTATCAGGATATTGACTGACCTGTGTATAAGGATATAGACTGTGTATTAAGGATATTGACTGACCTGTGTATTTAGGATATTGACTGACCTGTGTATATATTGACTGAGGTATATTGACTGACCTGTGTATTAAGGATATTGACTGACCTGTGTATCAGGATATAGACTGACCTGTGTATCAGGATATTGACTGACCTGTGTATTATGATATTGACTGACCTGTGTATTATGATATAGACTGACCTGTGTATTAAGGATATTGACTGACCTGTGTATCAGGATATAGACTGACCTGTGTATTATGATATTGACTGACCTGTGTATTATGATATAGACTGACCTGTGTATTATGATATTGACTGACCTGTGTATTAAGGATATTGACTGACCTGTGTAAAAAGATATTGACTGACCTGTGTATTATGATATAGACTGACCTGTGTATCAGGATATAGACTGACCTGTGTATCAGGATATAGACTCACCTGTGTATTATGATATTGACTGAGCTGTGTATTAAGATATTGACTGACCTGTGTATTAAGGATATTGACTGACCTATGTATTATGATATTGACTGACCTCTATATTAAGGATATTGACTGACCTGTGTATTATGATATAGACTGACCTGTGTATTATGATATTGACTGACCTGTGTATCAGGATATTGACTGACCTGTGTATCAGGATATTGACTGACCTGTGCATTAAGGATATTGACTGACCTGTGTATTATGATATTGACTGACCTGTGTATTAAAGATATTGACTGACCTGTGTATTATGATATAGACTGACCTTGTATCAGGATATTGACTGACCTGTGTATTAAGGATATTGACTGACCTGTGTATTAAAGATATTGACTGACCTGTGTATTATGATATTGACTGACCTGTGTATTATGATATAGACTGACCTGTGTATTATGATATTGACTGACCTGTGTATTATGATATAGACTGACCTTGTATCAGGATATTGACTGACCTGTGTATTAAGGATATTGACTGACCTGTGTATTAAAGATATTGACTGACCTGTGTATTATGATATTGACTGACCTGTGTACCTGTGTATCAGGATATTGACTGACCTGTGTATAAAGGATATTGACTGACCTGTGTATTATGATATTGACTGACCTGTGTATTATGATATTGACTGACCTGTGTATTATGGTAAAGACTGAGCTGTGTATCAGAATATTGCCACACCTGTGTATTAAGGATATTGACTGACCTGTGTATTATGATATTGACTGACCTGTGTATTATGATATAGACTGACCTGTGTATTATGATATTGACTGACCTGTGTATTATGATATAGACTGAGCTGTGTATCAGAATATTGCCTGACCTGTGTATTAAGGATATTGACTGACTTGTGTATTAAGGATATTGACTGACCTGTGTATTATGATATTGACGGACCCGTGTATCAGGATATAGACAGACCTGTGTATTAAGGATATTGACTGACCTGTGTATCAGGATATAGACGGACCTGTGTATTATGATATTGACTGACCTGTGTATTATGATATAGATTGAGCTGTGTATCAGAATATTGCCTGACCTGTGTATTAAGGATATTGACTGACCTGTGTATTAAGGATATTGACTGACTTGTGTATTAAGGATATTGACTGACCTGTGTATTAAGGATATTGACTGACCTGTGTATTAAGGATATTGACTGACCTGTGTATTAAGGATATTGACTGACCTGTGTATTAAGGATTATGACTGACCACTGTATTAAGGATATTGACTGACCTGTGTATTAAGGATATTGACTGACCTGTGTATTAAGGATATTGACTGACCTGTGTAAAATGATTTTGACAGATCTGTGTATCAGGATATTTTCTAACACCCAGATATGGTAGAATCGAATGTTCTGAATGGAAGCATTTTAATGCTTTAATTACCAAACTGAACCTAACATTTTTCCATGGGAAGGATTTTTTTTAGTCTTTACTTTAATTTTCATAGAAAAATTGAATGAGTATAACATTGGTTATTTTCCTCTGGAAATAACTTTGTAAGAATTATTAGTATAAGATGATGCATTTATTGACACTGACTTACTTTTTCAGTGTCACAATTTCTTTTTCATGACTCTTGATAACCATCCTTTAACCTTTATATTTATTATTGTTTATCTCGGGTGACCGTCAAGGCTGCTAGGCCTCTTTATATTTTTAGGTCGCCTGAGCCAAAGGCTCATGGTGACCTATTGCCATCATGATTTGTCTGTCGTCGTGCGCGGTGCGTCATTAACTTTTCACATATACAACCTCTTCTCAAGAACCACTGAATGGATTTTGACCAAACTTGGCACAAAGCATCCCCATGGGAAGCCGCTTCAAGTTTGCGAAGAAAAAGGGCGTGGCCGCAATAGGGGCCTGAGGAGGGGGAAAAAGGGGGTAAAATTAGGTAAATCTTTAAAATTCTTCTTATGAACCAACAGTCAGATTAAATTCATATATGATATTTAGGGTCCTTATGGCAAGGTCTACAAAGTTTGTGAATGAAAAAAAAAATTGGGTCAAAAACGGCCCCACTAGGGGGCGCTCAAAAGGGTCAAAAATTCAACTTTGACCAATTTCAACCAAATTTGGTAGAAAGCATCTCTTAGTGAAGGACATATGAAATTATGTTGAAAAAAGTAATTATGTGCCCTTTGGGGCCCATAAGGGGTGTAAAAGGGGCCATATGTAAAAAAAAAACCTTCTTTAAATGGCTTCTCAAGAACCATTGGATGCTTTTTTACCAAACTTGGCATAGAGCATCCCCATGGGAAGCTGCTTCAAGTTTGCGAAGAAAAAGGGTGTGGCCCCAATAGGGTCGCAGGAGGGGGGAAAAAGGGGGGAAAATTAGGTAAATATTTAAAAATCTTCTTCTCATGAACCAACAGTCAGATTAAATACATATTTGATATTTAGGGTCCCAATGGCAAGGTCTATAAAGATTGCGAATGAAAAAACAAAATCAGGGAAAAAAAGGCCCCACTAGGGGGCGCTCAAAAGGGTCGAAAATTTAACTTTAACTGATTTCAACCAAATTTGGTAGACAGCATCCCTTAGTGAAGGACATATGAAAGTATGTGGAAAAAAGTGATAATTTCCCCTTTTTGGCCCATAAGCTGTGTAAAAGGGGCCATATGTAAAAACCTTCATTAAATGACTACTTCTCAAGAACCAGTGGATGGATTTTGACCAAACTTGGCAGAAAACATCCCCATGGGAAGCCGCTTCAAGTTTGTGAAGAAAAAGGGCGTGGCCCCAGGAGGGGGAAAATGGGGAAACTTGATACGAATGTTCTACACAAGGTCCTTGCAAGTGTTTTAGCTTTTTGGGGCGATTCAAATTTCAAGATGGCCACCCTGGCCTCTGTTTGGCTAAGACATTATGGACTTCCTCGCAAGAACCATTGGGTGGGTCATGTTCAAATTTGGTACAGATGTTTTACACATGGTCCTGCACAAGTGTTGTTACATTTTTGCAACATTTTAAAATCCCCAGATTATTGACATATATTCCACAGGTGACCGTTAAGGCCCTTGGGCCTTATGTTCCTTCTCTTGATGGTATATACCATATGATTAATTTACCTCTCAATACAACATATCATGAAGAGCAAATTGGAGGAAAGAAGAGAATAGAAGGGAAAAGATCCAACAAATAAACAATAAAAATCATGGAGATGAGGAATTTTAATGCCAATATGATTTTGATGAACAGATAGTTCGGTATGTCAACATATCTAACCTTTGGTGTTGGCGCCAGAGGAAACGTGGAGGGACATGTCTAATGAAGATCCATGGAATATAATTAGTCTTAAACCACTCAGGAATAATTCATCTGTTTTAAATTTCAGCAACTCCTACTTAATATGTGAATCTTTTTTTTTTCAGAAATCCATGCTGACCTAAGACCTTTGATTGGTAAGTTGCATCTGGACAAAGCGTTTGTTGTGTGCAAAAATAGAGCAGATTTCTCAAAACCAGAATCACAATATGACTGGGCATTGTGTGCGAAAATCAAGCAGATTTGTCAAAACCATTATCTCAACAACCTGCATCCACAGCACCGTAATGGAAATATGGAATAATTTTGACCTATTTTATTCTGTTTATCTACAGAAATATCTTGAAAGTAAGATTTATTCCCTGTATAGCTTACATCAAATCCTTCTCTCCGTTCTTATACATTATAGTGTGGTATAGAATTGGACAATACACACATTTTCAATGGGTCATGGATTGGTGAAAGCGTACTTGATTCAGTCATTCCTTAAAACATTTTTTAGTTTTGCATATTATACAAAAATATGTAAAATTGAATGGAAATAATCATATTAGACTGTGTTTTGTAAAAGCGATGCATGACTCTCCTTGAGTCTAGAGGTTGGGGCTCCATTCTGGGAAGGAGAAATACTGTATACAGATTTCATGTTCATTCACACTGTTAACCAACAAACAACCTAAACTTATAAAAAATCAACAATATCAATACTTTGCTTCTTTAGCATTTGTTTTCCTCATTTTCTTATAGTTAAAACCAAAGAGAGGATCACAACAGATAAAAAGAAGAAAAAGTTCTTGGAGACCAAAGGGTTTCGTGATGCTCAAGAGAAACTAAAAAAGAACAGAGTCATAATGATCAAGGGTAATACAGGAGATGGCAAGACTTCAATTGCCATTCAACTCATGGACTGGTTGATCAAGGAGCAGCAATGCAGACAACCTCTTCAGCTTCATGAAATCAAGAAATTAGAGAAAATGTCTCCAAACTTGCGTTTGGTGACTTTAATTGATGATATTTTTGGAGAGAAAGATGTTGAACGCAATGACGTACGAGAGTGGAACAAAAGAATCACTGATATAGAAACTCTTTTTGCTGATGAACAAACCTATCCCAATTTTTTAATTGTAACTATTCGTAATGAAATATATAATGTTTTGGCAAAGTGGTCTTTGGAACCAGTTTTCACCAAACATAATACTATTGACCTGAGTTCGGACACATACAGGATTTTAGAGGAAAGAAAAAACCTTCTTAAAATGTATACACCAAACAATTATGAATGGGAAGAGAAAGAAACAGAAGATATTTTGAAATGTGCATCGAGCATTGGGTTTCCACAGTGCTGCAACATTTTCTATAACTCTGAGGAATTGCAGAAAAGTCGTGGGAAATTTTTTGAGAAACCTTTTAAAGTTTTAATTGAAGCATTGTCAAGATTACCACAATGTTCTGCCATTTTGTTTCTTTTCTTCAATGGAGGGAATGTAAAAGTTAATGATTTAGACCCAAACAGTGATAAAATCAACAAAACATTGCTAGAGGAATCATTTGATATTAATCTGATTGATGGTGAGGATGACAGAACAGCATTGACTTACAAGCAGAAAGTAGGATTTGTAAAAGAAAGTTTAGACAGATTACTAGGATTTTTAGTAGTGAAGGAGGAATATTGGTCTGGTGATGAAGTGTACAGATTTAATCATGATTCTGTACATACCACAGTAGCTCTTTTGTATGGGAACAAAACCCCAATTGGTTATATACAAAATTGTCCAGTGAAATCCCTCGGTTATCTCACGCTTGCAGAAACATCGTCTGATATGATTGTCATATCACCAGATCATTATACATATCTGCGAGAACGTCTAGTGAGAGAGTTTGAGTGTGAGAAATATCTTCATGATATTAAGTCTCTAGATGTATGGAAAGATCCTGAATTTGTTGTAAGCTTTGTCGAATTGTTAAATGAGAGAAAAGTTGATAAACTTGCTGTGTTAAATAGAGCATGTCTTCATGGTTTAAAAGAATGTGGTTTATATCTTCTGAGTGAGGGAGTCAAACCAGATGAGTACACAAACTGGTGGTCATTGATTACAGGAGGTGATGAGTATAGTGTGTTTGGTCGTGGTGAGGGAGATGTGGATGTACTTAAGAAAGTCTTTAAATACCTGAATGATAAGAAAAAACTTGACTTGTTAAATGAAGCATGTCGTTCTGGTTCAAAAGAATGTGGTCTACATCTTCTGAGTGAGGGAGTCAAACCTGACAAGGACACAAACTGGTGGTCATTGATTACAGGAGGTGATGTGTCTAGTTGTGGCAAAGGAGATGAGGATGTACTTAAGAAAGTCTTTAAACACCTGAATGATAGGAAGAAACTTGAATTGTTAAAATTAGCATGTCGTTCTGGTTCAAAAGAATGTGTTTTATATCTTCTGAGTGATGGAGTGGAACCTGACAATTACACAAAGTGGTGGTCATTAATTACTGGAGGTGATGGGTATAGTAAGGGAGATGTAGATGTACTTAAGAAAGTTTTTAAATACCTGAATAATTATAAAAAACGTGTCTTGTTCAATGAAGCATGTCGTTATGGTTCAAAAGAATGTATTTTATATCTTTTGAGTGAGGGAGTAAAATCTGACAAGCACACAAAGTGGTGGTCATTGATTACAGGAGGTAGTCAGTATAGTAAGGGAGATGTGGAAGCACTTAAGAAAGTTTTTAAATACCTGAATGGTAAGGAAAAACTTGACTTATTAAATAAAGCATGTCATTCTGGTTCAAAAGAGTGTGTTTTGTATCTTTTGAGTGAGGGAGTCAAACCTGACAATAAAACACTGCTGTTTGTGGTGAGTGAAAGGAGTGTCGAATTGTTATGTAAACTACTACTGTATGACGCCACTGTATCATGGAGGGATGAGAACAATCACAATATCCTACATGTGGTGTGTCGGTGGGAGAGAGAAGAGATGGTGACTGAGTTATGTGATAAGTGTCCAGACTTGGTACATGACACTAATAATCATCTACGAACCCCGCTTCATGTAGCGGCAAGGAAGGGAAACTTATCTATATTCCAGACAGTGGAGAGAACTACACTTAAAACCTTGGATAAACAGTGTGGGACAGACAAACATGTTGTACACAGGGATTGTGAATGGGGTCAGTACATGTCTAAGTTAGTGGATAATGTAGGAAGGACAGTTTTACATATCAGTTGTAGGTGGGGAAACCAGGAGATATGTGTGTATTTATGTGAGAAATACCCATTACTGATCAAAGCAGTAGATGGTAAAGGACAGACTCCATTACATGTGAGTTGTATGAATGGGAAGAGGGAGATTTGTGTTCATTTATGCGAGAAATTTCCATCACTGACCGCAGCTGTAGACAACCGTGGCCGTCATTGTCTACATTACATAGCTGAGTCATATAGACAAGATGTAGACAAGTTCACTGAGTGTGAGACTCACGTCAAACAATACATAGAATCAACAGGATGTAAGTATGACATCACAACCATACTTGACAGGGAGGGGAAAAGTGTTTTAGACATGGTGAAAGAAACGGAAAAGAGATTGGAGAAGGAAAGAGAAATGGGAAGGTGGTGGTTGGCCTATGACAACCGTTTGTATGATCATCTTATCAAAGTGTTCGGTAAATAAATATACAGGTGATTTTTTTTCTATGAAATGTCCATTGATAATCAATACAAACCATTAACATCCATCATGTCGCCAGTCCAGGTGATGATGCTGAGTTGTTGTTATGAGGGAAAATCTATCAATTATGATGACTTTCTGTACGAGTTTGACGATCGTATTCACGCTGTGATAGAAATAGACATAAATATGTCTTCGACCAGATTCGAGTGATCGGTGTCTATTTCGCTGGAAAATATTCTGATCATACGTATCTGAATGCCATGGCCCTGGTCAGGATTAACTCTCGGGTTTGTTTAGAAATTACAAAATTTGTGATGTTATATGTTGTTTTTAATTGATAATATTTAAAAATTTTTGTGTTCAATATTAAAAACCTATTGGGAATATCTCACTATGATGAAATGAGCATTCTAATGGAAAATAAAATATATTCATGTTATTTTTAAGAAATTAAAATTATTTAAATTTTAAAATTAAAAACGATTAAGAAAATCAGTGATAACTTTATTTGAACTTCATTTAAAATGTATTTTTCTTTTGAAAATACTTCTCACTTTTTTTTCAGAACTTCATTCAATTAATATGAATACTTAAGGTACACAAAACCAAATTATTTTTCTGAGGAAACATGAGATCCTCTCTGGTTTCTCAATTAAATTTCTCAAAACTTTTTATTGTGGAAATTATCTTTTCTTCAAGTAAATATGTTGAAGGTTATAATCCGAAAGCCAAGTTATGTTGTTGCTACCCAGCAGCTATTGCAGGGTTCCATATTTTGTTTAAAGATCATAATTTGAGATTGCTTATTTCCTTATGGCTCATGTGTATGTTGAGGATTTGTTTATTTTGTAAATAATAATTAGTCATATTTTGAACAAATGATTAAGGTCACTTAATTATTGAAACTTGTCTTATTGATGAAAAACTTATTAAAAAGGTGGTATATATTATAGAGTTCAATAATGTGAACATGTGTGATGTTTATATAACAATTTATTGTTGTAAAGTGTGTGAGATCTATAATTCCTGTGTAGGTATTTTTACTGGGATATTAGATAATGCATTTGATCTAAATACTGACGATTTGGTTATTTATTACAGTTGTATCATTTGGTAATTTCCTGTTACATTGACAGAACTTGCCAATTAGTGTGAAAATGATAATGAAGTCATCTGTGTATACAGTTTAGAACTGAGTAGAATTAACATTTAATAGTAGGCCATTACATCTAATTATAAGCTGTAACAGGAGAAGATATAATACACCTGGGGTCTCCAGTACTTTTCAGGGATGGAGCTTCCCCCTGGTATGTCTTTCCAGTACAAATGTTATATTACACCTGTAGGTGACATCTGCTTTCTGGGGTCTCCAGTATTTTTCAGAAATGGAGTTTCCCCTTGGCATGTCTTGCCATTACAATTGCTATAATACACCTATAGGTGATATCTGTTTTCAGGGGTCTCTAATACTTTTCAGGGATGGAGTTTCCCTCTGGTATATCTCTACAGTAAAATTGTTATAATACTCCTGTGAATTATATCGGTAATGATATAATAATGATATTTGGAAGCAAATGGCAATGGTGGAGTGCTGTAAATTTTCCTTCTGTAAACGACATTGGTCTATTTTGTAATGATCACAGTGCTCAGTTGCTATATAGTAGACCCAGAGTTCTAGTGGTTTACTAGTTCTTTCTTTGGCTGGAGTGTTATAACTCTTACCTGGTTGACGTCTGACATCTTTTCAATGTCATATGATTAAAATGCAAAATAATGTAAATTGAAAACAGTTGATAGTCTTTCAAGTGATAAACGATCCTTGTAACTTGTAAGCAAGTTCCTTGGGCGGACTTCTTCAAAACGTCCCAAGATTACTTTCAAGATGTAAGGGGTCAGATTTGTTAAACATATTCAATAAAAACACATTTCTTGAAACCCACACCATCTTTTGAGTTCATTCTTGGTTAAATCATAAACATCAGGACAATATCATTTCTAATGTACATTGACATCATGAACAAAGATTATGTTTGGTTCCTTTGCTTTCATAGTGATACATGCCGTCTGTTCCTTTTGTTGTGATCATGCTATTGACATTTACAAGGGTCAGATAAATGTTTCTGTGCAAATCGATATCGAAGTGATAATTGATTTCATTTGTAAATCTGACTGCATTTTACATTACATGTAGCTTGCCTGGGTGACTTCAGTTTGACGTAGTTCTCAGAAATTAACATAAAAGTTTAAGTAGAATTATCTTGCAATGTTCGGGTGATGTGTGCTCTTGGCGCCTTATTATGACATTAACACCTTATTCTGACATTAACCTCTACATTCGGAACACTTCACTCTGACATAAACCTCTCCTACAGAACACATAATTCTGCCATTAATCTCTACATGCGGAACACATAATTCTGACATAAACTTCTACATGTGGAACACCTCTTTCCGTCTGATGTAAATTGTCTTCAAGGCACACATTTTACTGCAGAACTAGACGTCCAATTAAGAACAGAATTCAGTTATGCAAGGTTTTTTAGATCCTGTAAATCAAATGTCAAATGGGTAGCATTTTTTTCTTAATGATTTCGAATTTGAATTAAAGAACGTGAAGAAAAGATTCAAGTGGAAGTTTTGTAGCTTTAGAGATAGAGCTTGATTTAATGAGTTTGACCTTAATAACAATACATGACCCAACTTAAATCGATCGTTCTTTCTATGATATTGTAGCAGATACTAATGAGGTATTTGGTAATAACAGACCCATCATCTATGGTGATTTTAACCTTGTCCTTAACCCAGGGTTAGGGTTAGAAAAAATTATACATTTTTAGGTCACCTCATACACAGTCTCATGGATGGTGACCTATTGCGATCACCTTCATCCGGAGACGTGGATCATGCGTCATGCGTCCGTAAGCAATTTAACAGTTTCGAATTCTCAAAATATCCAGATGCGATTGCAATGAAATTTTGCAAAAACCTTCCTTGGTTTAAGATGAACAATAATTGTGAATTATACAATCCCCATCCACAGTGGCCCGAGGGGCGGGGCTAAAAGTGGTCAAATTTTCTTCTCAACACCTAGATATGGTACAATCACATGCTCTTCATGGAACCTAAAGCATCTAAAGGTGCTTTACCTTATTATGAGATTCATAGACCCATGGTCTCGCATTTCCAAATGGGGAAAGGATAAAGATTACTAGATTTTTTATAGGAAAAATCGATGTTTTGTGCATAATTAGTTAAGTTTCCATTGTACATATTTCAAACTAGAAATGTAAGTGAAGGATAACGTCTTGATGGCATGCCGATATTGATCCTGACTGACATCAGGGACTGATGGGCATGTTCAAAAGGGGTCAAATTGACTTCAATTTTCAACACTCAGGGTCTCACATTTCCCCGTTGGAGACGGTAACGTTTACTCTATTTTAAATGTTTTGTTTTTAATTTTTGAGCATAATTTTTTTAATTACCATCAGATATATTTCAAATTTGGTAAGAAGTAAGAGTGAAGGATGACGGTGTGATGGTATGCTCATATTGATACTGGCTGTCCTCCAAAAGAACTGATGGATTCGGCCATAAGGGTCAAATTGACATAAATTTCAAAATTCTTCTCAACACACAGGTATGGTAGAATCAAATTCTCTGTATAAATGGGAGGTGTTTTAATTACCAATCTAGCATCTCTTCCTAGGGAGGAAGGTTTTCTTAAGCTTTAATGTAATTTTCATAGACAAATTGCATTTTTCAGCGTTAGTTATTTCTCATTGAAACTATCATTGTAAGAATGATTAAGTATAGGATGACAGTTTTGATAGTTTGGCCGTATTGACAGTGGTTTACTATATTCAGTGTTTATGTTTCATAACACTTAACTTAAAGATGACTACCCTTTAACTTTATTCAAAATTTCTTATCTCAGGTGACCGTTCAGGCCGCTAGGTCTCTTGTTTTGTTTTGGAAATGATGTTTAAGATGGTTTAATACATTACACAACAATGTTTCATCTACAATTAACCAGGGAACTTATCAGCTTTTTTCGAAATCTTGTCATCAGAGTGATACAGTTTGCCCCCATATCTTTATTATGTGTGCAGAAATGTTAGCTGTACGTTTGAGGAAAAATAGTATATTAAAGGAATGAAGACAGAATTTTGAAACTCTAATATCTAAATATGCAAACGATACATTACTTGCGCTAGATGGGTCAGAGAAGTCACTTCATTAACCTTTCATTGAATTAAACAGATTTGCAAATATATCCGGCTTAAAAATAGTTCTGACAAAACTAAAATAATCTGCATTGGTAGCAGAAAATACAGTAAAGATAAAATGCTTCCAGAGTTAAACCTGCAGCAGGGAAAAATAAATTCACTCAAACATTCCCAAACTTTGTTAGGAAAAAAATTTGTAAAATAAAAAAACAATAATCAGTGCCTTGACTGAAAGAAAATTAATGCCTCTTGGTTAGATTCTTATAAGTTAATCATTATTTGTATCCCAGTTCAATTATTTGTTTATATACCGTACTTTTTAATGTTAATGGAATAGTAAAACAGATGAAATTAAAAGAAATGTTAAAAAATAGTGATGGTGGATTGAAGATGGTTAATTTGAATGCATTTATTGACGCTTTTAAACTGGGTTGGGTTAGAAGACTACAGCAGCGAAGGGAAATGAAATTTGATTTTGGGCAACGAAATCAATATGGATATGGTGACGAATATTGCTGGTGAATATATATAAAAATGTAGTATTAAATGTACTTACAACTTTTGGAAAGATTTGTTGAAATATTTGTACGATTTGAATAATTCGAAAGAAATTAAGAAACATGAGGAAAGACCACTGTTAATCCGAAATATTTGACATAGTAAAACTATTACTATTGCAGGTAAGTCTTCTATCAATCATGATATAAATTCGGAATACACACTCTTACAGGTCTGATAAAAAATACAGATAACGTTTCCTTCTATACCTTTAAAAACTTTCAGAAAAAAATCAACTGCATACTAATTTTCTTCCAGCTCATGGATTAATATCTGTGATTCGCAAATAATTGCCACACCTTTTACCAAAAGATTTGAAACCAGTTATTCACCCAATCTTACCCCATATAAAATGTTCTATTTGCAACTTATGGATCCAATTTTTCCACAACGTTCTTAATCGAAATAATATCACAGCTACTGATAGAATAAAATTTCAAGAACAGTTCCTGTTTGATGAAAGAAAATAGAAGAAAATTTATGAAATTCCGTATAAAGTAAAAAAAAAAACCTAAATTATATTGGTTTCAGTTTCAAATACCACACCATATTCTTACCACAAATTCTAAACTATTCAAAGTAGGTATAGTTGCTAGTCCGCTGTATTCATTTTGCAATTCAGAGTGGAAAACTATAAATCACTTAAAAAAGGATTGCCAGGGAATACAAAATCTACTACAAAGTCTAGAAACACCCCAAGATGCTCTTTATATACCCTTCTCAATCAACAAGCAATTCTTCCTATTCTGGTTTATCAATGATAGTCTTAATTCTACTGTGGATAATATAATCATTCTTATTTTTAAACAATATCTCTATAGAAACAAATGTCTTTAAGTTTCAATGTTTAGTCAACAATAGAAAGATTACTGTTATTTACAGAAGTATATAACTAAAATGACTTTTTAAAAGAAAAGAAATAGGAATAACGCTTGTAAATGGAAAAATCTTATTAAGCTTTATATCTAAACATGTTCACCTAATTGTCCTTGACATTCCGCAAGTAAAGCAGCAAACAAAACAACCCCCACATCTCGCATCTCCAACCTTCTTCTCATCTTCCATTTCCTCTAGGTTAGCAATGTCGAGTCATTTTCTACTCGTATCTTCACTTTCATTTCTCTACATATTCGATTCTGTGATATTCTTTGATATGCAAATATGTAAATTAAGTATGTTTTTGCATAATTTAATATATCGAATGTATTTCATGTGTGTAAGTATGTACCTGAATACCGGCATGAAGAATGAAATGCATATCAATGGTTTACATAAACTCGGCAATATGCATTTTGATATTTCTTAGCCGTGTGGCATTGAATTGCACAAATCAGCAAGGCGTTATCAATAAGTAATAAAAGAAATTAGATAAATTTATATATATATATGTATATAATATATATATATATATCAGTTATATCGTGTTTTCTAGCATTGAGAAACACTTTCTCTGAATGGATATATCAATCATAACTCAACACACAAAAAGGATTATAATAATATTTGATATTATATTAAACAACAACAACACAAATAGAAATAACATAAAAAGTGACATACAACCCAATTTATACATTATATTTCACTAATCAAGCTCTTGTATAATTATACAACGACGGTGTAATAGCCATTGTTTTACATTTAGCACCTCTTGTATAATTATACAACGACGGTTTAATATGCCATTGTTTTACATTTAGCACCACTGTCAGATTCTCATACAATACAAATATTAACGTTGGATTTTGTAGTCGATATTTTATATAAAATAATCGATAAAGGTTAGATTTCAGAGCTGCTGTCAATAATGAAAAGGCATACATCATGAAAGTAGTAGGTGCTATGGATCTTGTCGAATAAAAATGCGACATCTTTTTGAGAATACGATCTAATGATGAAGACAGCGATCTCTAAATCGAAGTAACGATTTAAGATATAAGGACGCCAGTAAAACCAACCGTGACTGCATCAACACCAAGGTCGTTAGAACTGAGTTTGATGCGCACTGTTTCTCCACGTGATAAACTTACAACTATTGTCTGAGACCCAGTATTCGAGAAACTATTAGTCCCAGCTACCGATAGATCACTCCAGGGGACTCCATTAACATCAATGTGAGAATACACGTATTGTCCATGTCTCACTTGTACAGACCAGGTAAACAAGTAAACGCCAGGAACTTCGCAGGTGAATATTCCACTAAAAGGATCGAGGTCGTTTCCGATGTTAGCAAGCACAGGGGCGCTCACAATAATCTCATTAGTGTTATGAACCGTTGTCTTAGTAATGACATAAAAGGCGACCGTCTGGGCTGAGAAAGAAAATATTTTGCATTATACTAAGTATAAGTATCTACGTTTCGTACATTTTTATATGATTAAAACTTGAATATAATGAGACTCAAATTGAAAATGATTTTATACATTTTAAGACATCTCTAACATACAAAACTAACACAAAAGCGTTCGTATGTAACAAAATGATCAATAGGTTAACGCCTCTCCATCTAATTCATCAAAACACCAGGTCATCCTGTACAATATCGTTTACATGTTAGTGCGAAATGACACATAACAAGGTTTATAGATTAATAATCAGGGTCAAAATAATCTATCTACATCACTGACAGAAAAAATCAATTTGCCTATTCCTTAGGCAGCATACAATATCACATACGCCATCAAGTGATATACATAGTAATGTAAACTCAATGGAACAGAACATACTTTCATTTTAGTATCAAAGCTAAAGATAAAACATTTTTTTAAATATAAATTTAAAAATTAAAAGGACACTTTCTTCAATTTCAGTCACTGATAAAATAACAGCTTGAATTTTTACCGATGAATTCGGTACATGTAAATTTTCCTTCGGTATTAACTATAGAAAAATGGAAATGCCAGATTGAAAACAATATTTGGATAAGAATGTATATCTCCATCCCTACCGCTCATTATAAGTTATTATTGATAATAAAAAATAAAATTAATACATATCTTAGCTATATCTTCTCATGATAAAATAATTTAACCTATTCAAAACAAGAAATAAATAGAAATGGAAAACGAACGAAGGGAAATTGTTGAATGAATTTAAATAAAGATTCGTGTATATTTGTTGATAATTGGTGTTGATCTTGTTCTCTATCAAGCCGTAGAATTTAATATACATTGTATTAGTTAATTGTTTGACTCTACTGTATCTTACATTTGTGTATCTAAATTGTATTCAAATTTGCTATTCACTTGAATGTATTAAATCTCCATGTGCTTGCTTATTGTACAGTGCTGCTCCATCGATATGTCTTGATTATATATTATATTACATTTAATTTAATTACTTACTGTATTACTAGAATACCTGGATTTATATACAGTCACATGAATAATGTTGATAGTTTTAGGGCAAGCTAACATTTATTTATGCAGTGCCTCAGTTCTAACGATGACTTCAACTTATCACGAACGAGATAAGACATTCGCTTAACCTGGTAATTGTATTATCGAATGGGGTTAACACTAAGCATGTCACTTCACCAAGGGACTCAAACTTCACATTAAATTCATTTTCCTTCTGATTTAATTCAAAGATTATTTTCAAAATAAGATAAAATAAGATAAATGGATTGCAAATGTCTACACTTACGGGCTCTTCTCTCAAATGTACTTACATATATATGCATACATTTGGGAATTTTCTTTATAATTTTGACTTAACAGCTGATGTTCACATTCATGAGGATAGGCTTGCACAAGCTGGTTGTTAACTCACTGAACAAAATGTGAGAGGCTCAAATATTCCGTTATCTTTGGAATAATTTATCAGGTATCCTCGGACAAAACTCTCCGAGATTAGTTTTAATAAGAAGGAATACGGCATGGTCATCACAGAAGTGTATAACACAGAAAGCCACAACAAGCACGGGAGTAGAACTGACATGACTTATTTGACCCCCTTACTTGGAATACTGTTACCCGGCTCTCCTTTCTGGCCTGGCAGTCCAAGGTGACCAGTCTCTCCTTTAGATCCGGGTATACCATTCAAGCCACTGCTTCCTTCGATTAGAATAAATATATCTTTACCATGACATAAAATGTAAAAAAATGTCGTGATTACCTAAATGTCCCAGTAATAACCATTTGTAACCTTCATTTTATATTTGTAACTTTTTTGTTTTGAACTCAGACTTAAAGTTGAAAAGTAAACACGTGAATATAAAAAGACAATAGGATATGGCTAGATATTCTTGCAGGGAAAGCGACTACATCATTAATGACACCACGTAGATGATGTCACGTTCCTAAATAAGAACAAGGTAAACAACAATGGAACACCGTGCGACTTCGTATCGGACAGACTACAGCTAAAGTCTTAATTTATTCATCAAGCGAACTTCTGGACTATATTGTTGATATTCTATCTATGAATAATGATACGATAATGATAAAATATTGAAAAAGTTCTGGTCATAATGGGAATGTATTATTTGTTTGCTATTCATCAACATATACCTTTCATACCGTTGGGGCCTTGTGGTCCAGGCTTTCCTATTGTTCCAGGTTCTCCTTTTAACCCAACGGGACCTCGTGGTCCAGTCTTTCCTTTGGGCCCACTCACCCCAGAGTGCCCAGAATCTCCTTTCTGTCCCGTTGTTCCTGGTATCCCTATATGCCCTTTCTGTCCTATAGGCCCTGGTACTCCGGAATCCCCTTTCGGCCCCATTGCTCCTGTTGCCCCAATGCTTCCTTTGGGTCCGGACAACCCAGGTACGCCCTTTTCACCTTTGCAGACTGGGAGTAATTGATAGTAATTAAATAGTTTTATAAACAACGAAGATTCAAACGGATGGTGGAGAAAAGATATGTGTTTTTTGCATAGTATCTTTATAGCGGTGAAGTTCTGTACACTTTGAAGGATTTGAATTTTTTAAATTGACACTTCACCTATATGTTATAATTGTTGCATACAAACTGGTTTCATACTAATTACTTATGCTGTCAATCCGGAACCTTCCGACTACTTATATTGTGTATCCACAACAAAGGTTGATGCATGTCACGGTATGGGGGCCTTTTATGAATCATAAATTGCATGAGGTAGTTTACATATTGTGATACCGCAAAATATTGTTTTCACATATTACAAAGTATAAGGCATAACTACATGATCATTCTGCTGCTTCTCCTATGTGTTTCCTATTATCTTATTACCAAAAACCTTAAATTTGTTCAAATAGATTATTTGGTTATTAACCTACATAAATGTACACTGTACATATTCTAATTTAGATTTTTCATTGTTGAATTACATAATATACTTACCTTCTTTTGATCCATTTGAAAATTGAAATAAAGTTGTATTCGCTGAAAATGAAGAAACACTCTAAAATTAACTCTTTTTACAATTATTGCTCTTTAAAAAAAAAAAATTATCGACCGAGGCTTGCTTTCTTTTTTGTACGCTATATATTCTCACATTGAACCAAACCTAGTGTAGTAATTGTGTTATAACATTTCATTTGAATTTGTTTTAACGTCCACCTCATATTAACCAAGCATTACTGATATCCAGCAGATCTCCCCGAGCCATTTGATAATCATTATACGTAATTTATGACATACAAAAAATAATGTGCACTTTACTACATTTATTAATATATATTATCAATATATCAATAAATTTATACCAACAATCTCCACAAATTAGTAAATTAATACCAATGTATTAACATTAATTAATCCAACAATCACAAACGATGAGCGCTGAAGAAAGTCTTTCTTTATTGGTTAAAAGAAATGCTTGACGTAGATAGAAATTCCCTTTTATTAAAAATGGAACTAAGCTGTGTAATACAGTGCAATATCAATAAAAATCGTAGAACACGTGACTATGTCTGGACAAATGAAAATGCAGAATAAATACAAAAATATAATAAATATCGATATTGAACTATATATTCAACACTTGGTAGGAAGATGAAATGTTTAAGCTCATGATAATTAATTTGTAAACATAAATAAATCAATTCTTTTGTTGGTTTTTGGGAATATCCTCCATCAGTTGTATGGGTAATTTTCAGGCGGCATATGCTTGAAGTAGTTTGTGGATTCTTCACTAACAAAGTAATTGAGGCATTTGTATACCATTCAAATCAATATGAAAAAATGAGGAAAAATCTTCAATGCCACAGGATCCGTATAAAAGTAAACATCCTCATGTAACAAAAGTGGCAGAATGCGTACTCGAAAATAGTGATTCCCAACGACTGGCGTTTGTCTAATGTGTCAATCTGACCCATTTTAGGAAAGACACGGTCTTCAGCGAGTGCCTTTTCTAAAATCGAAAACTTAAATACCAAGATAAGCATGATAAGCAAATGTCATCTCAATGGAAACTTGTATATCCCATAACTTCTACCTATAAATGTATTGAACTGAATTTCTCAAAGAGTAGCCACTACCTTCTGTGATTACTACGCGATAAGTAAGATTTGGTTATTTGAGACAAGGCAGACACGTTTTAGCAGATTTTGTCATTTAAGACAAGGCAGACGCGATTTGGCATATCTTGTGGGATCCTAGTTGGAGTGTTGAGGTACCAGTAGTTCACGGTCAAAGGTCAGAGCTTACACAATTAGAATTGCTTGATTAATTGGATTAAATTAAATGGCAGTATGTAAAGAAAAAACAACACTATTTAGAAACACATCAGAGACGAATATTTTTGAAGATTTTCTACAGGTAAGTCATCTCAATAGAATAGAAGTTCTTATAAAACATGTAAAAGATTAGAGTGTGACGTTTCAATGACTACACGGTCACATTCATCAGACAAAGGACAAGTGTTGATCGTACTAGCACTGAGGTAGGTAGTGTACGAGATGGTACGGAATTGACCAATTTTTTCGGCTGCACTATAATAGGCCAAAATACACCAGATGGTAACAATTTAGTGTCGTCAATTCAGCAACGCTTTGTTTAAGACTTCGTCACAGATGTGCGAGAGTCTGTGGCCCCCTTCGTCCCTATAAAGTACTGCTCCGTTGCGGCGTATCCAGTTGGAATTTTCCCAGTCAATGATATGATTTTGCTGTGATAAATGATCTATAAGTGCAAATTTGTTTATCTCGGACTGTTAATTTTTTCTTTTGATCTAGTGAATGTTTTGCCTTCTTGGGATTCCGCTTCTTTTTGGTGTCGATTGAGTCGGACCCCGAATCTCCTGCCTGCTTCTCCGATATATGATGGGCCGCATTTCTTGCATCCGATTTTGTATACACATTCTGCGACGTTTTCTTCGGGTGTTTTATCCTTCGGGTTGACTAGCAACTGTCAATAAATAGGAAGTGAACAGCTCTTATTGCCTGTTTAGGTGTTATGGCCGCAGTTTGTCTCTAACACATTATGTCCATAACACCGTTAACGCCATACATTGCGGTCATAACAAGTAAATACAATAAAAACACTGTTCTATACATATACACATCATTCTACTTAATTAAAGTCATTTTTGTTAGCTTAAATTTGTGTCAGTTGCTGAGTGGAATGATTGCGATACACCTAGTTGTTAATGCAATGCAAAAATGTAACCCAATGACTCCTGTCTCATTAGAATTACTACCAATAATAATAATAGTATATGATTGAATTAGTGTGTGTAATTGACATATTGAAATGAAAGCTCCGTCGAGGATATAAATGAATGAATGAGTCCATGTTTGAAACGTCCGATATTTTTGGTTTTTGTCACACGGAGATTTAGTGGGAAAGAGCCTTAGAAATCACATGACGTGACATCTGTATTCTACAGTGTTTTATTTAAAAGAATCATTGTGAACCGACAGCATCAAATAATTATGCATTGTTTTTGTAGTTTCTTGTTATATAGGTCATTTTTTGTAACATACCGAGATTTGGTAAAAAAAAATATAGGATAACCATATTGTTGAGGATGATGAGACTGTTTGTTACCTAAGCGTTAATCGATAACTTGTCACCATGTTGCTGTTTATGTAAATAGACCATTATCTTAATCATGACGGTAACCAAACGTCTCTGCTGTTATTTGTATTTGCTTCAAAGAAATATTCCAACACCAGATCATATACTTCCACTGAACCACTTGACGAATGGGATTCAACGGAAAATAACTTTCAGCACTTTGATCCGGTTGTTTTAAACTTACATGTAGATTTTTTCCAGTGATTGAATGGCGAAATAGCCACATCTGTAAATAAGTACATAAAGAGATAAATTAATAAATAATCAATCATTTCAATGTCTTCTAACGACAAAGCCGCTTAATATTCTACAGTCCACGTACACACTCTTTAAGAAATACTGTCAGAATAGTTCTACAAAATCACCAGACAGAACCAAAGAAGACAAAATAACAAAACCGAACAAAAATAATACCAAACGGTTCATTGCATTACATTCAAAATATAATTAAAAAAATAAATAAAAGTAAAGAGAATAATAATAATATCGATCAATATATTTGCCTGCTTTTTCTTATCTTAGAATATTTGATAAATTCACACATGTCAATTACAATATCCATCCAGGAATCTGTTAGGTTTAAGATCTTACAGTCTAAGTGTTTGAAAAATATAAGTATATTAATACGATATAAAGTTATTTCCTTGTACGTCTATTCCATGTATGTAGTTTGATATATATGTGGTAATTGAGGAGTGGGGTGGCAATTTCACCTTATCGTCATTAATAATAACAACAATGAAAATACAGACATGTGAGTAGATTTTTAGTTCAATTTCTGATTTCATCAAAACTACGACAAGCTATTTATAAAAGAATGAAACAAAATATGTCAAGGTTTTCCGAAAGTGTAACCGTGCTCTATTTTACAGTCATGTGAATCTTAACATTTAAGTAAGTAATGTCTCGTCCCAAAATGAGAACAAGGTAAACAGCGTTGGACCACCAGACAATCTAACAAATATAAAAAACAGTCTTACATCACAAAACAAAAACAAAAAAACGATGTCATTGATGTTGAACGTTATGACTTCCTAGAAACACACAGCGACTCGAACATGTTCGTAGCGTTACAGAGAAGCTAGATACGCTTCCACACTACCAGAAATATCTACTCTGTACGAGAAAAGTTACAATGTGATATCTAAGAGCCTTGCTTATGGTTAATCTAACGTGCATTGATGATCTTGTCGAATATCCACATTGCACGTTATAAAAATACATTTTTTCAGTCCAAATATTATTGTTTACTCAAATATTTTCATAAGAAACATATAATACATTTGATAAACTAACCTGTTTGTTTGTTTGTTAAGCTCCATTTTGGTCAAAGTTTCCTTCTTTTGGATATATGGCAGGTTCTTCCAGAATTGATTGTTGCCTGTTCAGTGTCTGTTTTTGATTCCTTGGATACACCAATTATGATAAGATTTTAAAATACAACAGCGTTATGGTTATTCAAATACATCAGGAATGTTGTTTTGTCTTTTGTTTACATGTTTTAAAAATGGACATTGGTTAAGTGTTTATTATTCATGCAATGTCTCAATACTGTATATCAATACATTCTGTGTCACGTAATAGGATAATATACAGTTCATGTAAAATAATTAAGCAATCGTATGTTTTTGGTTTGGTTGGCACATAGATTAATGGATAGATTCGAGGGAAGATTGTATTGACCTCAGCAAAAAAATATGAACCTTTCAAGGATGTGTAAATCCTCAACCAAAGACAATAAAAACATATTTTAAAACCCCACAATTATAACCATAAGAATATAATAATATGAATAGCATTGGTTGTTTGGGTATTCAAGTAATTTTAGACTGTGTATTACATATTTACCTTACAATTCTCAGTTCCAATCGTACTTCTTCATACTGCTTTCGGGTATTTTCATTCAACATTTATGTTGAGGACTAATTTCTTCTAAATGGTACTTCGTTTTGGAGTTTTGAATATCGCAGATCTTGACCATTTATGGTTTTCAATTGAGACGAGACCAATATTAACGTAACATGGTATATGTATTTATATACCATATTTAAAGGTAATCATTCGTTATAATCTACAACGTGGACTTGTCAGTGAAACTATGGGCCGGTTTCGCTACATTTACTTAATTATCAGAAACCTTACCAACCAATCTTACCTCAACCAATTCTGCTGTTATTGTTTGTATGACTTTGTGACCATTGTACATTTGTGATTAAAGCTGCAACGGCGATAGTTTCTCCTGACCTGAATAAGGGAGTCTATTCTTACGTCAATTCTTAACCGTATCAGATTACTTTCTTTACCCTTAGATCACCGCAGCAGGAAGAGCAACCCTTTAGGTAGGATTCTTACTATCCCCTCACCCTTGCCCCCACCGCCACCCGAACCCCCTACCCCATAAAAGTAAAGGCATAGAAAGAAATATGATAAATGAAATCAAATAAAGAGTTGTATCTTTTATGTTTATTTTTCGTGTCACAACCCCAAGTTTGTTAAAATAAAATCAATCTAGCTTGCACATTATATCGATTTCGTAAATACACAACTTTCTTGATATTTATACATTCCACACACAATTAGAAAATATAAACCATTGTGATCTAAGTGTGAAAGATTGACATTTGTGTGGATATCACTTCTCCATACAAGTATGAAATAAGAAAACCAAATTGTAAATCAATAACATATCAACATTGATGTTATTTATTGTGCGATTGCTTTTTTCCATGAATCGTCAAAGAAGACAGCAGCATAACATGTGTTAATGCAGGAAGAGAGTGAGAAAAATTAGAAAATTTGAAATCCACCTAGGTTTAGAGAAACATTGTGTATCGTTATTTAATATGACAAAGACTTGTATGTTCTAACATATCCAAAATAAAGTCTTATTCAGAAAATAGAAATGCTTACGTACAGTTTGACCTTGTCATACATTTTAAAAGTAGCTTTGGTTTCGCTGGGTAACCTTATGTGCTGTTAAAATATCACTCCATCAAACTTTTCAATTTTTTAATCTCAATTTCAATGCCAAAAAAATTTGATTAAGATTACCTATTCTTGTCAAATCGTTTACCAGAAATTAATCTCAAGATTAACGCGAAAATTAGGAATAAAGAAGAACGCCTTCAAAGTAGCATATTGCCCGGACACGTTGGTGAACTCCACTTTTCTTCGCGGTCACAGTTTCTCTAGGAGCCAAATGAACCATACCTGCGGCGACAGAACCCGTGTTATTTGTACTCGTTCTAGACACCGTTAATTTACGCCATACCTGATCGTTACGAAAAATGTTAAATGCGATTGCAGGTCCTTCAAGGAGAGTAATACTCATTGTAAACAGATAAACTCCAGGAACTTGACAGGTAAATTTTCCATTAAATGGATCGAAGTTATTGCCATCATTCCAGTATAGTGAATTAAATGTCAAATGAGAGCTGTGCCTCTTGCCCCTTGGAGTCAGTTTGCTTTCCGCAGCAAATGAGACCTTGTTTTCTGAAAACAAAATCCATACTATAGAGTATAACCATTAAAACTAGGATAATATTGAGCAAACATCCATCCCTCCTCCTATGCACAGTTTATGTCATTTTTACCTCATTTTTTGATGTTTCACATCTATTATTTGCCGATCTATATATTTGCGGTCTGTGATATTATGATAATTACCTTACTGATTTAACGTAGTCAGAATGCTTAGGATAACCTTATAACAATAAAGCGATACTCCCACCTAATGTACAGACATTTATTAACAATCTCTAACCGATCTGTGGTTTCATACACTTACTGTAGTTGTACCGCAATGTCATCTGGAAAATATTAATATCGTCACTGCAAACACTCTGCACTGCTTATTGCAAAATGAGCGAAAGATTCAAAAGTTGTTTATTGGCTCGATGGAACGCACTAAATATGTTAGATGTTGGAATTTTTGTCTTCCCCAGCAATCGGAAATAATTGGGCCTATGAAAAATAGGTGTTCTTTGGAAGTAACATCAATCGTCTTAAATTGAAAGGCATAAGAAAAAAATAACAATGTAAGGAATTAATATTCCTGGATTACATATCTGTTTTTGAATATGTCCAGTCGAGAGAATAGTGTTAAATTCTGTCAAAGGCCCATACCTATAATTAAGTTTTCCGTGCTAAGTTCATAATTTTTCATCTAATATTGTCAGTATAGGGAAATGCACGTACAAACACAAAGATAAAAAAAGTAAGCTGAATGTTTAGTTATAACGAAAATGTGTTTAACTTAACTTGTTTTGTGTAATGTGTTGCACAGTGATACGTGTATTTTCATTCACTAAATAGTTCACATTGAAAAGAATATACGGACAATATCCTTAACTATACAAAATGATAATCCGTTGACAGAGTCTGTTGCATATTAAGCAGTAGCTTCTCGTGACGTAGATGGCAAAACTCTGCGCAACACCATTCTACTTCCTGCTCCATTTACATGTATATGTTTAGAATTCACTCGAAATATTCAAAACACTATGATAACATGTTGACGGCCTTAACTCGTCAGTGCATACAAGCGAGGTATGGGTTAGTAGACAAGAATAGTGGTTTGTTGAGTGCAAATGGTAGGCATCTCATTAACAATAGCGTAATAAAGTGAATTGTTATAAATCTTCAAAATTAAAATACTCTAAGATGTTAGACTTTGTAACAAGAAACCTGAAGCATTTAAAGCTGTCCGTGATATTATTCCATTATAATTGGCGATGTGTCACAATGTTAGTTTCTTGTTTGGAGTTGGCAAACTCGAAATATCGGCAGTCTAAATGTAAAGCATTCCGACGACCACAACTTACTTACAAGAAATAAAGCTTAATATCATTATCTCCAGCTAGAATTATAAATCCCCAACAAATTTTGTTACGAAATGGCCTTCACCCATATTCATCGTCAGAAGTGTCATATTTGATAAAGAAAACCCCCTAAAAAGTAGGTAAAGACATGTTCTCAACTGACAATAAAAGTATCCACAATGGTAACAGCATTCAAACTAAGAAGCATCAGACACACCCATCTTCATATCTTCATAAAATAAAAGACTTCTCAACAATAAGATTGACCTGACGATCGTAAAACTGCCCGTCTTTTAAATCATCACGTACCTGATAAAACCACATGTTATGTGTTTGTCAATCAGTTGATGACTTCTTGCACGAAAATCGTTAAAATTGGCCCTTGAATATCAAATCAACTACGACATGTGAATACCTTATGTTGGGGATGCAGGTATTTTGCTATCCAGAAACAAGAATTCAGAATAGGGAAATTGAAATAATCAAGTTTACCATACAGCTTGGTGGAAAGCTCACAATGTTGGTTTCGTTGTAGCAAAATATCGAGATAACATTCTGGTGTAGTAAAATATGTCATGTCTTTTGTTTTCCCATTCTTTAGGTATATAGATTTGACGTAACCGTCTTGTTATCTAAAGGCAGCACATATGATTTTACATTGGTTTAGTTAGATTTGAATACTATATAATTTAAAGATCGATGATGTGAAATCTAAAAATATTTCTAAAATGGATCTAAAGAGAGATGGAAAAGGAATGACCATAGTTCATTATTCTTTCAACTGAATAGCTATAGGGTTCAGAGGAAACCAATGACAATATTGAAAACAAAATGTTTTGGTGATCCCTGTCTACAATTTTTCACAATTATTTTGAATAGTGAAGATTTAAGGATTTAGACCTTCAGAACTAATGAAAAGTCCTTTAAGACGAAACCTCTACATGATGCAGCTCAAGTGATTTCTTTCAAATCTCCGGAGAAAGCTCATCAGGCGTTATTAGGACAGGACAAAGTGGGTTAATGCAAACATGATGCAAAGATTGAATACATTCTTCCCTCTATATTTTAAGATAGGATATTGAGATAAAAATTGAAGATGAGGATGAAGATGAGAAAATGTCACGATGATACCATCTATTTAGACATAACTTCCAAGATATCAATACCCTGGAGTCAGTCACGACTAGACACGAGGAAGTCAGTGGAAGAGACCTTACGATAACCCTTATTGTATTTGTAACTCTTCTGATTATGGATATTACTGATTAACTTATGTTTAAAGTTTTGTCGATTATCTTTCAAATAATACTTTCTGATAATACTTCAACGAACATCTAATATACATAAATATATTAACTTTATTTATTTAACAACATTATCTATGTTATGTTGTACCGGATATAAGCGCACGAGAGGTCTAATTGTGGAGGGAACCTGAGTACCCGGGAAAACCAACGTGGTTTGGCAGATGACCTCTTACTTTTTCATGTTCGTTTCGAGAATCAAACTTCGGATGGCTAGGTGAAAGGCGAGTGCGTTACCTCTGCACCACCCGACCACCCATTAAATACACTCACGTCCGATTATTTCACGTATGGAAATTCTACGATCACATGAATGTGTCAGGTAACAGTGTAATAATCATCCCGCAAAAATGACCGATTCACGCCAGATATACTTATCTTAAACGTATTTGTCAAAGCATATAAATGATATATCTAATTAGAGAAATGAGATAGAAAATACGGACAAAAAGATGAAACCAATAGCATATTTACCTCGATTGGGTGATATCCCAGGATCCCCAATGGCCCCCTTTTCTCCCTTTGTCCCAGGATGTCCTGTCGATCCCTTTCTGCCAGGTGTTCCTCTATGGCCTTTTTGTCCAGCTTCCCCGATGTCTCCTTTCGGTCCAATAGGTCCATTAATACCAGGGACACCTCTTGTTCCTGTATCCCCTTTTTGTCCTGTTGTTCCAGGTTTTCCTGCATCCCCTTTATCTCCCTTCGCTCCAATGCTACCTTTTTGTCCCTCTAATCCTGGCAATCCCATGTCACCTTTTGGTCCTGTAATTCCAACTTTTCCTTTGTCGCCTTTTGGTCCGTTGTCACCTTTTAGACCCGGAAAACCCGATGTCCCACTGTCTCCTTTAGGACCTACAGAACCTGGTTCTCCTTTCTCTCCCTTTGAAGTAGTCGCTGCTTCGAAATATATTCCAATAATTGTGATTTTAAATAAAAAGGTTACTCGATTACGCTTCAAAGATATATAATCAGCATTTAAAATTAATCTTAAAAACATATAAAAACAGATACCTACGGAAATGCAATCAAACAAACGCAAAATGAAATTAATTTCCTACCTTTAGATGCGTTCCAAACACTGGGCAAATGGAATGTGGGAGAATAAACTGGAAATTAAATTTAGAAAATAATGAAATATTAATAATCTTGAATACAGTACTCTTTTAGTTTAGTGTTAAGTGACATTTCAGCCTTTCCTATCTAGGGCCCAAACTTCTGACATAATTAGTTGATGGAGTCTTAGTTATTTGTTGAAGTATAATGAGCATCGAAAATCTGTGACTTATTGCTAACATATTTAATTTGGCGCAATGAAATTTACCTTTTGACAGCTTTCTGGCTAATAAGCGCAAGGATTGATTCGAAAATCTATAACATTTGTTATATAAACAACGTAAGGAAAAAAAATAGAAGCGCAAACATATTTTAGCGCAATACTAATGAGATACGATAAGAATTGTGCTAAAATATGTATGTTTACATTACATTAGAAGAATGAACTTACCTGCGGACCTCTTATTCAGAAGAGTGTTCTTCCTGTGAACCTTTTGCGGATAGCTGTCTGCTTGGTCTACCTTCCGTGACGTATCAGCGATAATTTGTTTACTTCTTTTAAAGTAGAAATCATATTGAAGTAGTTTATTTCATATTGCCTCATAGCCTTTTTGTATAGAGATTTCGAAATATGCATATATAGAGGTTCCTGTAATATTGTACAAATGACGCACAAGCAAATAGCGCAATTCATAGTTAGATGCTGATTATGCTAGGACTCCTCAGTGATATCAAGGGCCTAAATTTTGACGCTTAGGGGGCAACCGAACAAAAACCAAAGTGAACTAAAGAACTAAAGAAAATTCAAAATATAGAGAGAGAGGAACACGAGCGCCATAATGAGATCAATTTCATAATTTTCATATATCAGACCACTTTTAGAACCATGGCAAACACATGTGTATATTCCGAACGGTGCCACTCTCTGAATAAGTTTAATGGTGGCATGCAGGTTATGGCATGCAATTAGCATCGTCTGTTTTCTTTTGACAGGATACATATATTACTATATCCTGTGTAATACAGGTAATTCTGTCATTAAGCTCTCTGGTTTGCAATTTGTTCTGTTTCTTGATTGCCTTGTTCTTTTACAAATTGGTGCTGAAACAACTTTGTTTTTGGTTTACCGTGCCCATATCTTACTTGACTTGTCTAGAATTTGCTCGGTTTGAGTTGTTATGGTTTGTAGAGTCACATTTACTTTTAAAGTCTTTTTGCACAAAAGTTTCTCCGAACCGAATATTATTCCGATTTACCATAAATGTAAGATAGATATATGAAGGTCACAAAGTATAGCATTATCAAGATTGGGGTTATCTATGTATAACAATAAGTAACAGACTTTTCTGTAAATAACAATAAGTAACAGACGTATCTATGTATAACAATAAGTAACAGACGTATCTATGTATAACAATAAGTAACAGACGTATCTGTGTATAACAATAAGTAACAGACGTATCTATGTATAACAATAAGTAACAGACGTATCTATGTATAACAATAAGTAACAGACGTATCTGTGTATAACAATAAGTAACAGACGTATCTGTGCATAACAATAAGTAACAGACGTATCTATGTGTAACAATAAGTAACAGACGTATCTATGTATAACAATAAGTAACACTCGTATCTGTGTATAACAATAAGTAACAGACGTATCTGTGTATAACAATAAGTAACAGACGTATCTATGTATAACAATAAGTAACAGACGTATCTGTGTATAACAATAAGTAACAGACGTATCTGTGTATAACAATAAGTAACAGACTTTTCTGTAAATAACTAAGTAACAGACGTATCTATGTATAACAATAAGTAACAGACGTATCTATGTATAACAATAAGTAACAGACGTATCTGTGTATAAAAATAAGTAACAGACGTATCTATGTATAACAATAAGTAACAGACGTATCTGTGTATAACAATAAGTAACAGACGTATCTGTGTATAACAATAAGTAACAGACGTATCTATGTATAACAATAAGTAACAGACGTATCTGTGTATAACAATAAGTAACAGACGTATCTATGTATAACAATAAGTAACAGACGTATCTGTGTATAACAATAAGTAACAGACGTATCTGTGTATAACAATAAGTAACAGACTTTTCTGTAAATAACAATAAGTAACAGACGTATCTATGTATAACAATAAGTAACAGACGTATCTATGTATAACAATAAGTAACAGACGTATCTGTGTATAAAAATAAGTAACAGACGTATCTATGTATAACAATAAGTAACAGACGTATCTGTGTATAACAATAAGTAACAGACGTATCTATGTATAACAATAAGTAACAGACGTATCTGTGTATAACAATAAGTAACAGACGTATCTATGTATAACAATAAGTAACAGACGTTTCTGTAAATGACATTTACGTATTACAGGTTAGCTGTCTGAAATATCTAAATAATCGGGCACAACATTAGAGGTTAGTTATATAGTTGTTTCAGATCATTGATTAATGCTATATTCAAATAGACACCGCCTTTATTAACGGTATTCTTATTTCAGTACAGAAACGAGGCAGTAAATAAAGTAAGAACGTTTGTCTCCTTCCTCTGTATGCCTTTTATATAATATTTGTCTTAGGGTTAACAATTTTTGCAACCGAAATTTTTCATACATACGATGAATTTGACAATGCGAAATTTTCGAAGTGATCACAGGCTACATTTTGATCTGAATGGAACTCACCCAAAGGTATTTAAGCTATTAAAAAATAAAGTCAATCATAAAAATAAACCCCTTTCTCGCCCATACTTTTATGATCTAATATCTACCTTAAATTCGATAGTTCCTCACTCAGGTCGTCATACTTTTGTCGAATATTCTCCACGTCGATATTCATTCTCTGCACGTAATTCTTCAAAGCCGACAGTTCAGTTTGAAGGGTTTCATACTTCAGATCTTGTTGATTATTGATGGCAAATGTCACAGCCAAAACCATTATAAAAACTGCACCATACACCATCTTGGTCTTTTTTTTTTATCAAACATTGACCAAAACGATAAGCTTTCATGGATGTCAATGTAAAGGTTTATTTTATTTATAAGTTAGAGCATAAGAACCGTGTGAGATAATAAGGTGAACTTATGTAATTTGCTAGCCAAGGTTATTAGAATACCTGATTTTATGCATATATTGTTTTAATCTTCCTTCAAGCCCCTATGTTTATTTCGATGACAAGTCCTATACACCTATAACATCCATAAGAATGTGTTATTAAGCTGACCATATTTCTATGTATTTGACCGAAGTCACTTTATCAGTTGAACCGGAAGGGCGGTTTGATAAGATGTTTAGTAGTTTCTACTGATCAAGGTCACAAACATGAACGACCATATCGTTAACCTTATCATAAAAAATTACAAAAAAAAGAAGAAATTCTTCGTGTTAATATTGTCACATAAATATCTAACACGCCTGTTAGCCAGTTTGCAATATTGATACATTGTAACATATGAATAAAAACTATACCATCTGTGTACTTCAGTAATACCTTAGTTTATAATGAGATGAGTTAAAAATGTGTCGATTTAAACAAATACTGTGCATTGATGAACTTGGCAATTACAAGTATTAATATAGGGTGTTAATTAACATATATTGTAATAATCAATCGTTTGAGTTACATTTCCTCTGCTATTTTTTGTGAATTTGCACAAACCTAGCATTATCATAATGAAGTTTATACACATGTATGAAGCTAAATGTTTGTTATTTATGTAATACCGTGTTTCAAAAGATGCAGTATTATTACAATTATGGGTAGTTTTGTGGTCCTCATAGTGATATCATGGAATATTTCTCAATGACATCATTGTACGACCGTAAAATTTCTCAATAATTTTCGACCTACATAATCACCTGCATCTTATGAAAACCTGTTTTACGTCTGTTGACTACATCTTGTATTAAATCTTTGATAATGGGAGCAGGTCCTTGAATATTGCATCAACTGCAACAAGTAAATACCATGGGTTGGATATACAGGAGAGTTGCTATCAAGAAATGGGCAGTTCCCAATAGGGGAAATAAAATCATAATGTTTATCATAAAGCTTTGTGAAAAGCTGTTGATGGTGGTTGCGTTGTAGTAAAATATTGAGATGAGCGATTGACGTAGCAGAGTCTGTCGTTTCCTTGATGTCTAATTATTCTGGTGGATATCTACAATACATTTCTTGTTATTTAAAAAAGACGTCATCATTATATTTTAAAGTGAAATTAAACGAATTAGCAAGTTCATCGTGACCTTTTTCGATAAGCTTTTTAATGAATTCAGCAACGTATGAAAACAAAAAAATAACTCGGCCACCAGAGGGGAACAGTTAGTTCTGTTGGAAGACTTTTCCATTAGAATCGAAATTAAATGTGATTTGTTATGGTGCAGTCTCATTCCACCAAGGTTTGTGCTTTCTGTTCTTAGATTTCCCTAGGTTTTTCGAAATTCAATGTTAACACATGTTGGTGTGAAGCTTTCTGTATATTTGTTTATATATGTGATTGGTATGTCATTTATGGAGATATTGTAAGAGCCGTTTGAAATCGTTCAATCTAACGTTAGAAAATATCGGTTTATAGGGAATTCCATTTTGTTCTTTATAAGATGGAATACTAATTTCGAAATAATGGGGTTATGATTTGACCATGATATCTTTTCATTGGATTCCTATAATATCATGGCTGTTGCTGGAATGGGAGTAGCTGATGTCAGATCTAAAAATCAATTTAGTGTTTTTAGCGTATTTGCTGCATGAAAACCTTGGATATGATATAATGGTATATATTTGTCCTTCAGTTTCACCTTCAGATATATGAATGACATCCTTTGTTTAAATAACAAGAAATTTATTGACCATGTCCATGGTACATATCCACCAAAATTGGAAATCAAAGACAGGACATACTCAGTCGCTAGCCTTGATATTTTATTACACAGTAACGGACATGGACAGCATTCAACCAAGCTGTACGATTTATTTCCGTATTGCGCATTTGCCATGTTTAAATAGCAACTTCTCTACATCCCTAGCCTACGCTTACATGTCGTAGTTAATTCGATTTCAAGGATTTGTTCCCCCCCCCCCCAAAAAAAAAAAAAAAAACGAAATAAGATAAGCGTGAAATGTTTCAATTAAGATGGTTCCGAAATGTCCGTCTATGGCATTGTCTTAGACTCGTTTCATAGATCTTGTATGATTAAAGTTACCACCAGATACTCAGCCTTGCTTTCATAATGGAAAGTTCGTTACAGAAATAATCGTTCGATTTTACAACTCTTCAAATTTGTAATAACCACGCAGACATAACAATGAATACTACATTGTGCCGTATTTTATGACCAGCGCAAGACCATTATCATTTGAGAACGCGACATTGCCGACTATGGTTAACCAAGATTTACATCGGCGTGTGCTGTCCAAAACAGCTGGTCATTTTTCCTTCACTACTCCATACTCACACATGATTGAGTGTGACAAGTAGTGATCTTAAGCTGTATTGTGTTACGGATAAATTCCAATTCTGTTACGCAATAGGAGCGGTATTAAATATCCTATACACATCTGTTAATTTCTTTTTATCATATACCTTCCAAATGGCTGCTGTAATACTATTTTATTAATTTGTTTTTTTATTTTTCATTCTAAAACTATGTTTAAGTCAGTTCTTATCTGTATCTTATCTGAATGTTTTGTTTTACCATATGGTCACCACAACAAGAAGTTCAACCCTTTCCATTTCTAAACCAAATCTAAAACTCTCTATGATGACTTGCGTAATGGTTTCATAAATTGCATATATTTTTATTGCAAATAACTAAATGTATATAATTTTAGATGAACGTCAAGACCACTTTTATATCCTCGAAAGTGTAACTATTCATACGATATGATAAATAGCATACAAGGTTTGATCAACTTTGTTTATTGTATTTTAATTTTGACAAAGACAGTCACTGTGTAAAAAATTTGAGTTTCTATACTTATCACAAAAACATAATAGAAGAACAAAATGCTGAGTCAAAAATAAGAATAATTATTGAGCAAAATATGTACAGAAGAAAGATTTACAATGAAACCCGTGAAAAAGCAATAAAAGGGTAATAAGATCAGCTGTACCGGAAGGGAAATCGTCTTCTGCTTCATCGATGACACTCAACTTAGTCATAATTTCCCCCAGTAAACCTTATATCGTAATAAAATTTCATTCTGTCAATTTTTAATAAATCAAGTTCAATTTTAACGCAGTTCATTTTGATAAAAATTATTTATCTTTGTCAAATAGTTCAAAATTAATCAATTATTGATAAAGTAGAACGCCTTCAAAATAGCAGATTGGCGCGATATTATGGTGATTTCCTTGTACCCTAACAGAGACCGTATCTCTCTGAGCCAATCGAGCGATCCCTGTGACAGAGCCAGTGTTATTTGTACTCGTTATACTATGCCAAACTTGATCGTTACGAAAGAGCATAAACACGGTCTTCTCTGTTACAGTTGGAGCTATACTCATTGTAAACAGGTAAACTCCAGGCTCACGACAAGAAAATTTTCCATTCGATCGATCGAAGCTATTTCCATCGTTCCAGTAGAGTGAATGAAATGCCAAACGTGAGCTGTGCCTCTTGGCCCCCATTTTCACTTTACTCTCCGCAGCAAACGAGATCTTCGTTCCTGAAAACAACCAACTACATGGTAAAGCCGTTGTCTCTTGATAAATGGCAGATATATATTATCAAATAGGGTTAAAAGTAAGATGGAATCTATCAAAGCGTTTCTCCACCCACTTAATTTATGTCCCCAATCTTTTTCTTATTTCAGTTTTAATTTGTCTATTTGCATGCTCTTATATTATCATCATTATATTAACGATTTTACATAAAGTCATCTTTTTCATGACAATTTTTAAAAAGTTAAGCAGTATTTCCCCCTTTTTTCATGATCTCTGCTAGATCTGTTGTTCCATACACTTATTGTGTAGGTATCACAAAGACATCTGGGAATATTGATATCGGCAAATGCTGTGACCTTGTTTGAACAAAATGAGTTAAAATTGCAAATGGTGCTTATTCTTTCCGTGGAAATCTAGGTTACTGCAAAAACAACGCAGTTTTGATAGGTTTATCCACCTTAGCGATTGGAAATACTTTACCTTTTATATGAAATTGTTATTTGAAGCTAACTTATATACAAATAAACGTTCGGGAGTTACATATTTCTTTATGTTAACATGTCTAGCTGAGAAAATGGTGTTAAGGTCTGAAAAATGGCCTTACTTATAACTCATGATTATACCAAAAGAAAAAGATAAGAAGACAAAAATCTAAATTAATTATGATAAACTTTATACATTTGTGTGTGTGTGTGTGTGTGTGTGTGTATTTAGCTATTGTGGACGTCGATAATGACACAGAGGGATATACACGTACAAACACAACAATAATAGTAAGCTGGATGTTCAGCAGCTTTTAGAATGCGTTTAACGTTAATTCATTTGAGTAATGAATTGCACAGCAATAATTACGTCTGATACACCAATACATCGGATGGGCCACTTTTAAGTACAAAAAAGCAGGAAAGGTAGAAAGAAGGGACCTAACAGTAACATACAATACACTCAGCAAAGATGACTATGTATAATAATGGTTAGCATCGAAAACAAAAAACGAATAATATTTAAATGAAGTTAAATCTCACGATCTGTGTGTAAACGGACATTTGATACACTCATGGGTCATTATTTTATGGAATAAGTTTCCGCGATCACGTTAGTTTACCGCGAAATAGTGCAAATATCATCCCCACGAGAATAACCGACTATGGTATGGTTGTAAAGTTGTGTGGTGTAAGTTTCTGTCTTAATTGCTCTGTGGTCTCACGATAACTGAGGGTATAACATGGGTATAGACGAGATTCGAGGCCTTCAGGGTGTTAACTTCCCGGAATCCTCGGACCTATACGTAAACTATAATGCCGTTTCACAACATTCCTCTCCGTTTGCTAAGAGAACAATGTATCATAAACAACATATAGCTGTAAAAATACAATATTATGGTGTGATGCAAAACCGATCATATCCAATTCTAAAATGAATGAGTGACATACCATGCCACTAAACCCAGTAAAATGCACGAGCATTTATACGTTTTCGCAAATCTGAGTTACAATATATGCTGCATACACACATTCTCAATTTAAAACATTTGATTTTCTAAAACTAGGACTCTGTTTAACCCATTCCCAACAATAATGTTTCCGAATCTGGGCACCGCGGATGTCAATATGGGAATGCATGATATTGGAACTGTGGGAAGCAGAAAAGTCGATTTTACTAGTGCTTGAATATCAGTATGCTGTTCAATGTGATGTTACTGACAAGATAAATGTGTTACTTTTTTTGAAGATGATTAAGAGAATACAGAGAATACAGTGCACAGTGCCAAGAACTCCATCGCTTCTCTCAATATCTGATTTTGCCAACGGATGTCTTTACTATCTGTCCCAAGGAAAGCTGCTGCGATCAAACCTTCCTTTTCATCTGCCTTCTCTTATTTTATGAATGTGCGTGCATATCATGTCTTATTTCATCGTATTTCGTGTCAGAATATTTTATAGTACATACAGCTTACACATTTCAACAAGTTTTACTATCCTCTCAGCTTATTGTTCAAGTGTCCTACTAGAAGGTTTTGTAGCACGTGAGGGCTGCAGCTTACACAGTTCCAACAAGCTTTCCTAGCCTATCAACATACTGCCATATTGCCCAAGTGTCCTACTAGAAGGTACAATTGGATAGCACGTGAGGGCTGCAGCTTACACAGTTCCAACGGTACAGAATATTGTAATAATGACGACATGAATATATACACAAATAAACTACAATACAAGTGCAAACACCACAAATAAGCAACAACCACTATCAGAGGATCATGTTTTAGTTGTTTGTACAATGACACACCAATCACTATTTTACAACATAAATAGCATACAGCCAGATAACTGAACAAGCCAGAGTATCCGTCTTGAACAATAATAGTTTGAAACCTAAAATACACAAACTATACGGGAACATCCATGGTGCAGGTAAAGGGGAAAAACAAGCAAGACAATGCCAGAAATCTGACTCGAACAAAGTCCCATTCCAAATTTTGTAGGTCATATTGATTCAAAGTGAGCAACCAAAGAGTAAATATATACACCGAAAGACTTCAAAATCTGAATGTATAAAAATATAATTTCAACGAAGTTCTTGATTCCACTCCCACAACACAAATAAATTTTACAATACACCAATGAGCCGGCAAATCAAATATGCATAAAAATTGGCACGAAAAAAGTAATCCCGAGATTACCTGTGTAAAAATTGGATAAAAACACCAAAAACAAATATACTTACGTCATTTACCTGAATGGCACTTTTCTACTCTAGTGCATTTTCACTAAAGGATTTGATATTTCTTGTAAAGTGTAAGTATAGCCATTCAAAATGATTTCGGAATTGCAATACGGCTGGTAAGATTGTCTCACCTAATCCAACCAAAGAAACACATATAAAATAATTCGAACAGTGACGATCGCCGCAAACACAACTCCGGCTAGTAAAAAATAATACAGCGCATTGAAATAATTTCTCTGGATTATCGGGTTCAGAAACAATCCCATTTCTGGCACCAATGTTGTAACATCGAGTAGTGTAAATAAATTATTGTGTTTGCATGACTGTATTATTACACAGACCCGGAAGAACTGGTAACGGCGTCTGATTTGCTCTGGAATCTCACGATAACTGAAGGTTAAATATTGGTATAGGCAAGATATGGGGCCTTCCAGGAGCTAGCTACCCGGAATCTTTGAAACTATACATAAACTAAAATGCCGTTCACAACAGTATTTTTACGATTGTCAAAGTGTGATGAACAATACTCCGAAGACTAACGATACCTTAATGAAAATAAATGCTAGTTATACTTACAAAAACCTTATCAGTCTATTAGAAACAAATATAAAGCAATTAGATCGAGAAATGTGACGGAAAAACTGAAATCATTAGTCTATTTACCTTGACTAGGTGATGTCCCATGATGCCCTGTCGATCCTCTGTGGCCATTTGCTCCAGGTATCCCAACGTCTCCCTTCGGACCGATAGGTCCAGTAATACCACGGGCACCTGCTGGTCCGATATCCCCCTTTTGCCCATTTCTTCCGGGTCTTCCTGTATCTCCTTTACTTCCCTTTGCTCCAGTGCTACCTTTTTGTCCTTCTAATCCTGGCGATCCCATGTCTCCTTTGGGCCCCGTAATTCCAACTTTTCCTCTGTCGCCTTTTGGTCCGTTGTTCCCTTTCAGACCAGGAAAACCCATTCTTCCACTGTCTCCTTTAGGCCCTCCGAGACCTGGTTCTCCTTTCTGTCCTTTTGACACTGCTTAGAAATATATTTCAATTAATGTAATCATAGAATTAAATGTTGCCTCGAAATTTGATAATGCTTCAAAAAATGATAATAAAAAAGATAATGTTTATCAAACATTGCAATGACTACAATGAATTAATATCCTACCTTTCGATACGTTCCAAACACTTGGCAATTGGAACGTAGGAGAATAAACTGTAAATAAAGCATACAACGTATTAATCATATTGAATAGTATATATAACACTCGGTTAACTTACAGGTACGTGACACTACGGATTTTTTCCGATACTTACGTACTGTCAACAGCACAAACCTATGAAATTACTGTTTGAATTTTTAGTTACTGTTTGAAGTAGAAAGAACTTCATTGTATCCCAAAAATCTGTCAGATAGTATTATATACGGATTACTAACATACCTGATTTTGCGCAATGAAGTTTAGCGTTTGACCACTTTCTGATAATGTTGCGCAAAGGAGATTTCCCAAATCCAGAATATTTGTTATGTAAACAACATAAAAAAGCTACTACTAGCGCTATCACATTTAGCACAATACGTTTAGCGCGATAATTGCCGTTTTATGTGTGCTTACAGTGAATTAGAAGAATGGTCTTACCTGTTGACCTCTTGTTCAACAGAGTTTGCGTTCCATGAATTTTTAGTTGATAGTTGTCTATTTGGTCTGCCTTTCGTGGCGTTTTGGTGTCAGCGATACCTTGCTTACTCCTTTTAAAGCAGAAGGAATTATATTGGATGTAGTTGATTTTACATTGCTTCATTTTTTATATCCGTTCGATATAGATTTCGAAATATCCATATTCATACAAAGAAGATCCTTTAACATGACACGTTTTTCAGACGGGATTCATTTATAAATATATCCTGATTATTTTTGTTAATCAAAACATATCCCCGATCTGTCAGTAAAAATGATCCTAAATTTGCTTAGGGCCTGTGTTATTACATGTTTGCCTATTCTATATCTCTATTTTGTCATTCCACTGGTGTTTTTAACTGCTACCTGTTTTTAAATGACACCTACTTTATTCTTAGTTTTGAAGCAAAATTTGATTTGGTCACTTTCCCTAAATTCCATTTCACTTGAAATGGCTTTATTTGGTATGGTTTGGTATGGTTTGTAGGGTTCACAACAGCCTTTGAAAATTTGTGCAAGTGGTTTTGCCAAACAATTGTTATAGATTAAGAAACAGCAAAATATAAGAAAACCACAAATCATAGCATAAAAATTAATTTACGGTCAACTACATATGACATTTTGATAATAGAGGTCGACTGAGTGTAACACTGAAATAACAGGTTATTTATATAGTTGTTTAACAATTAACAATTTGGATATTGAAAAAGGCAGCGCCAATAGCAACGGTAGTCTTATTTCACAGAAAGTAGGAAGGTTATCATGTACGAAAAGGCTTTCTCTTTCCTTTTTATTTTGCATTAAATTTCTCTGGCGATAACATTTTTCAACCGATATTTTCATATATACTATGAACGTGACCATTTCTAATACGGAAAGTGATTACAGAATGTGTTTTTAATTTGAATAAAAATCACCGAATGGTGTTTACAATATTACAAGAAACAAGTCAATTATAGAAATATACCCTCTTCCCCTTACTTTTATGATCTAATATTTACCTTAAACTCCATAGTTCCTCACTCATGTCGTCATACTTTTTTTGAACATTCTCCAGTTGAACATTCATCTTCAAAACGTAATTCTTCAAAGCAGATAGTTCAGATTGAAGGGTCTCATACTTCAAATCCTGTTGATCATTAGTGGCAAATGTCACAGCCAACACCATTATAAAAACTACAGCATATGCCATCTTGATTTTTTTATCAAATGACATGGAGAATAAGCGTTCACGTATGTCAATGTCGCGTTTTAGCATACGAACGTTTTGACACAAGAAGGTGAACTCTCATTATTTGCTAATCAAGGTTATTAGAGTAGTTGATCGTCTGTATATATCATTTTACTGTTTCTTCAAGCCCATGTGTTAATTTCAGTGACGATGTCTATATTAACGTCTTGTTTATAACAAAAAAAATGTATTATTAAGCTGACAATGCTTCTATATATTTGACCGAAGTCACTTTATCAGTCATGCTGGAAGGGCGGTTTGATAAGATGTTATAGGAGTTTCTACTGATTGCAGGTCAAGGTCAAGTATAAACGATGATTTAAAAGTATACCATCTGTGTATTTTAGTAATACATTAGCGTATAATGTATAATAATAAAAAGTGTATGTATGTGTCGATTTAATCAAATACACTGCATTGATGAACATGGCAAGTACAAGTATGAGTATTGGGTGCAATATAGGGCGTTAAAATACTATATTGTAATATTCAATCGTTACACTTCCTCTGCTACATTTTGCTAATTTGCACAAATCCAAGGTTATCTTAATGAAATTAATACGGATGTAAGAACATCTTTACTTAAATGACAGGTGTTTTATGTTTTTTAATATGTAATACAGAATTTCAACAGATGCGGAGTGATTCAAGTTATGGTGAGGTTTTGTGTTCGTCATGGTGATATCATAGAAGATTTCTCAATTACATCATTGTACGACCGTAAAATTTCCCAATAATTTTCAACCTACATAATAACCTGCATCTTTTGAAAATCTGTGTTGCAAATGTACGTCTGTTGACTATATCTTGTATTAAAATCGTTGATAATGAGAACAACCTCTTGAAAACTGTATCATCTGCGACAAGTATACAACATAGGTTAGATATTAAGGAAAGTTGCTATCCATCATGTTTATTATATAACTTTCTGAAAAGCTACTTATGTTGATTTCGATGTAGCAGATTCTATGGTTTCCAATTGAAGTGTATATGTACGATAGACATACATCTGAAAGTGACATTAAACGACTTTGCAAGGTATGTGTGACCTGATTCAAAGACGTATCGTGTAGAACCAATTTCAAAATAATAAAGATATGATCTGACCCTGATATAGTTTCATGGTTTTTGTATTCCAAGAACTCATATCCATACGGCAAGCATGTTCTGGAATAATTCAATATTACCAAATTAATTTCTGATATCCATTCTTCTATGATGGCACACCGCTTACTTGTACTTTTTCGCGAATTTGCTGCATTAAAAGCCCTGGATATGACATGGTGATATCAGGTCATAATCATTTAGTTTCACACTGAGATTTATATAGATCTCAAACGCTGCTGGGACTTTATCATCATTATGTATTCATGCACCTGTTAATTCAATTTTAGGCGATACAGCTTTTATTTGAATCGTTTAGAACGAGAGATTATCTTTATGTACATCGCTAACTCATTTTTGTCAGATCGAATTGGTTCTTAATATTCTATTTTTTTCTGTGATTTAAATCTATTTATTTCTTTTCTCATTTCAGTTTTTTGATTATTTTATGATATCTAAATCGGGATGTTCTGTTAATTGCTGTCTTAGTTCTGAAATGTTAGTTCTAAGGCCGCGTGTGTTCAAGCTGATTTAACGCTCTCTCCTGCCATGATTTGTTGATAACAAACAACTAACAAATCACTACCAATCGCAACGCTTTCCTAAAACTCTTGTATTGAAAAGGTGTTTTAATAAAAAAAAATAACACACACACACACCCTCACACACACACATCCACACACACACACATACAATAATGTTAACTGTTCCGTAGCTGATGAATTTTCTTCTGATAGACTTTTTCAAGGCGATATGGTTAGAGTCTTAATGTTTTTGATTAATATTTAATGAGGTTGATATGTTCTCGGGGATGTACTTAAAATAAATTTTTTAAAATCTTGGCGGCAAATGTTTGTTGGTTGATAGTTAAATAAAACAAAGAGGCCGAATTGGTCTGAATCGCCCGCCTGTTGTGAAGGTTACATAAACTGTTGGTTCGTTAAAACAAGGTTGAAATTCAATTTCTCTAGCATGCTACTACATAAATATCATGAGCCATGGCCAAGTAGTTATTGGTAAAAAATGTCGGCACATTTTATTCTTGTGCTTTTGAAGATGTCAAAAGTAATTGAGCTAGCATTGACTCATATGAATCATAATTTTTGAAAATATGAAAACTGTATTGTCTTTTTTGTGTCTTGAAATATGGAGCAGCTTTGATAAAATTGCTATTATAGTAAATCTATTTGACGACTACATCATCGGAATTCTTTCAACATTAACACATTCCTATGAAAAAGAATAGATGAATTCGCATAGTTATGTTGAAATTTCATTTGTTTCATATAGAGCGAGGCAAATTATATTGCTCACATGCTTTGACACACCTCACAGATCAGGGGGTCGATTATAAATAAAATCGCATGTCCTATGTCTAACGACTTTAAAAGTGTCTGATATATAGGTCATTATGAAGTAATGAGAAATGTTGGGTGGTAGTAACGCATTCGCCTTTCACCTCACTAACCGGGGTTCGATTTCCATTACGGACGTAAACAAGGGATTATCTGCACGGCCATGTTGGTTTTCATGGGTTCTCCGGTTTTTCTTTCACAATAACACCCCTTGCACTATTAGTAAAAGTTAAAATAAATTGTTTCACAAACGTTTCAAAATGAATAAAAATTGATATCACATATGTGAAATGATTCAAGCTGTTACTGTATTGACAGTTATGGAAATCTGCCAATAGACAATTGTTATGATATACATGAAAGATGAAATGCATGTTAACAACACAGATATATCATTAAGTCATTATAGAGAATGACAAAAGGAGATAAAAGAATACCCACTGAAGGCACGTATAAACAAAACAAAGATTTACACGAAAACCACTGAAAAAGACAAGGTGTTTCGGAATGTTGAGCGTCTTCTGTTTCATCGTCGAACTGCAAACTGGGTCAACATCCGATCGTCCCCGAAGCGGCCGACCCCGTAAAACGACCGCCAGGGATGACCGTCGTATACGATTGATACACGTGCGCAATCGATTCGTAACCGCAGTAGAGACTACAAGGATATTGTTTGGGCGTGTTTGTATGTCTCCCCAGACAGTCCGTAACAGGTTGAGGGCCTACCAATTGAAAGCGCGGCGTTACTACACTGGACACAATTTGTTGCGACGTCACCGCAATAATCGGCGTAACCTGACTCGTGTTCACCGTCGTTGGGCCTTACGCCAATGGAACAGTATTCTGTTTTCAGATGAGCCCAGGTTTTGTGTGCAACACGATGACGGAAGGCGGAGAGTGTGGAGGCGACGAGGGGAGCGTTTTGCGAACTGCTGCGTCGCAGAACGGGACCGCTTTGGCGGCGGAAGTGTAATGGTTTGGGGTGGTATTTGTGGGGGGACTCGTACCAGGCTTGTTGTGTTAAATGGCAATTTAACCGGCATTCGATATCTGGACGAAATTTTAAGACCGGTGGTTCTGCCATTCTTAAGACGCCATGGAGTTGGCGCCATTTTTGAACAGGATTACGCACCAGTGCACACCAGTCGCGTCAGCGGAACTTTCTTGCAGCAGAATAACGTACAGGTGTTAGATTGGCCATCTAAATCACCTGATTTGTCACCGATTGAGCATGTCTGGGATGTTCTTGGGCGACGTGTGAGAGAACGTCAAACTTGCAGGAGCTGGCCCAAGCCTTGATCGCTGAATGAAACAACATCTCTCCTCGAATTATCCGCCGGTTTACGAGTTCCACGACGCTGCAATGCCGTTCACTTCGCAAACGGTGGCCATGCCCGTTACTAATGTTGTTACCTTTGAAATTGACCCCAACGTCCTTTATAGTCAAATAAAATCAACTGAACGCAAAGTTTTATAATGAACCATGACTGCAGTTTTATCAGAATTGATCAATTACTTTATTCGTACATGATTGGTAAGGATTTATGAAGGGGTTAATGAATTAATCACAGAATAAAGTAGTGTTACCTTTCTTTAGTTGTTTAGTGTAGTTCAATGTTTGAAAGTTTTTTCGAAAGTGAGTATTCATCGTTTCAGAGGATTATGCAAATGAATTAAATCATCGAAGCTGTTATAGCTAATTGAAATACTTCTATACATAATAATTGTGACCTTGACTTTGAGAGCCAAACCAAGAAACAGTTTGCATCCGCATCAACACAGTTCCCTTTTTAAGTAAAGACCGAAAGCTATGAGGTTCGTATATTGTATCTATACTGTTGTAGGATCCCACAACGTAGCACAATGTGCGATGTGTGTGCGATGTATGTACTATACACACGTGATAGGAAAATTGGACGAAATAAGCTATCGCACAAATATGCGATTCAACGTGGTAGATATAAATTAAGAAATGACTTATTAATAAATGTTGGATAGGGTTTTTTAATTTTCTAAAAATATAAAAACACAACTAAGTATATGTCCTAATCAATTCATTTATATGTAGGTTGCACACTTGTAGATGTATAAGAAACATATAGAATAGCTAGATACACTCGTAATTTTAAGTGTTTTCTTTACAAAGAGCAACACGTGACTAGCCATAGTGTACGGACACACATTATATATACAATATATAAACATTAAATGGACGTCTCTCTTTGTCACATCAATAAATCACTTAAATTCTTATACCGTCAGAAAGTAAATTCAATTTTCATTACCTCTATATTACTCTTATTTTTCATTCATTTTGCAAACAAAAAATATATGCTCAGGTAAGTCTTAACTGTTGTGTTTGTTACATGGGCGATCCAGCCGGGACGGATACCGACCTGTCACATATATACCCGTGTTCAGGTAAACTTACCACTACTCGCCACTTTCGAAGGTTATAATGTTCATGTGATCGCTATTTAGTAAAACCTGCACGAATTTCCGTTTAATTTTCATTTCCATAATTTCCATATTATTAGCCAACCGTTTTTTCCAAACCGAATAAAATGTGAGATCCTATTGCACAGTTGTGCGCACGATATTGTATCATGCGTGCGTGCGCAAGACGTACACACGACGATTTTGCGTTCAGCGTTACCACAACTGTACTGAAATTTCTTTTAACACAAACCAAACGATGTAGAAGATAGAGCATATATTTTGTTGATATCAAGATGTATCGGATCGTGTCTGAATACCATCAACAGAGGCATTCCTTGTCCCATCATTCCATACCTCGCTGCTAATTTGGTTGCTGCGTTATTTTCTAATGGACTCGTGAAACCAACAACGCAACCCTTAGGAACTTCACTTGCAATTTTTAAAAATACTTCGTTAGCTACATACTCATTGTTCGCATAAAGTGGAGCGATTTGGAGGCATGTGTCCTGGAACCTCAGAACTGCATATCCACAAAGTTTGCCATCTTTTACCGCAACATAGGTCTTTGATTGGGGATTAGAAATCCAATTAATGATGTAAGCTTTTCGTGGAACTTTGTGAATCTGAGTGTCATACTGTATCACAGCTGACAATGTGGAGTGTTTTAAGGGATGGATGAGAACTTGTTCTTCGTGTTTATGCCTGGGATTTAGATCGACATGTTGTTCAATCCGCCCGCTATTGTACCAGGTGGTGTATGCTTGCGTCGTGTTGCTTTTCGTAATCATGTTAATCTTGTCCTGCATGTGTGGCCAGATAAATCCAGCATAATTTCTGTCCGGAAATCGATTTATTGTCTTTGCAAGCTTATATCCAACACTTGAAGATCTGTAATCTTTGTGGACAATCCATAACCCTGATACATAGAGATTATCCGTGAAGGACAATGATGAATAACATCCTGAAAACAACACAAGTGATTGTAGCAATGAAATTGAATATTCTATACAGATTTTATACACAGATGAATACTAAGCAATGTTCAATAGTTGTTTTTTTTCAGACGCAGATGTTAATATACATACCCCCAAATAAAGAGTATCTATCTCTTTTTTTAATTAACATAAAAACAGGCCTATTTTGTTTCCGCTGAAGTCAGAAGGACGACGGTATGTCATAGTTTTGTTTTTCTTTCATAGTGAAAAATAAAGAAGAAAAATTACAAAATAGTGAAAAATGATAGAAACGATCCGATACTGTATTTAGAAATCGCTTAGACAATGTTAACAATCAACAAAACACAACACTATTTATTAGTATTTATATCACGTTGTGTCACGTGATATCAGAAATATCACAGTTAACTCTATATGTGGTTCCCTGTTGCTAAATATCAGTGTCGTTTTATATAATAAATTTGAAATGCAAATTTCATTTTTTAAATCATCAATATTTACCAAAACACAATTTTTCTAGATAGTTGTTGTGAAATGTATTTATGGGCGTAGGAGACATGTAATTTAGCCATCCAGTTAATAAGGGTGTAGTGCCCTGAATAGAACGGCTTAGCATGGGGTAAAACGGGAGAAACATATATTACGTTCGGCTTATGTTTAATTCTGTTACAATGCTATTTTTTTTTTTAATCTTTGAGATAGCAAGTGATAGACACTGCTGGTGGACTGTTTGCAGTTTCCGAGCTTTTTGCGTAAGCTTCATGCAACGTTTCAATTCATTAGAAAATTTGTACAGTATAGGTTATACATATGTACTCTATAATTATCTGAAAACTCTTCCAGAAGGAGATATGGTAAGACAACTATCACCATTTTAGGCGCATTTTCTGTCTAGAAAATCCAAAAGAGGATTGGAGTGAGTCAATTGACTTATTTGGATTGAGTTAGATTTACATATCGCTTTCTCCTCCGGAACACTTGGTCATATTCTCTTTGTACGTTTTCAGTAGTTTCCGTGTAATTTTTCTTTAATCTATATTTTCCTCACTTTTATTTGAATTTGAATTTGGATTATGATGATGTTGACTTATAGGTATTTTCTTGTATTAGGAGACTTTCATTTTCTCTTCAAAGCTTTGATCTGTATTCACTGATTAAATCTGTGATATATTAAGGATGCATTGAAGTACAAAAGAAACAGATTTCGAGAAACAACATGTGGGTTACAGATTGAAATTTGACATATGGCATGTGTTTTTATACATATGAGGTCATGACATCCATATCTACTGACATGTATATTCCAATTTACAGATGAGGGACTGCACAACGTTACACGATCCGATGTGCGCACGATAGGGAAATTGGACGAAATGAGTTGTCGCACATTCGTGAGCGCGTTGTGCGGTTTTATCGCACACATGTGCGATTCTTACGTGGTTGACATACATTCCGAAATGACTTTTAAATAAGTGTGGGATAGGGTTTATTTATTTTTTAAACATATAAGAATACCACTTCGAGTATTCCCTAATTAAGCCGTGAATATTTAGGTTGGTCACTTGTAGATTTACGGCAGAAATAAGAAATAATAATATAAAAAAAAATTGAACACCAACTTGTGATTATCTAACTTTAAAAGACGTCATTATTTATTTCAGTGCCTCCACTAGGATTCGAACACGTGGCACTTGATTAACTTGTCTAAATCTATAAATAGTATCTTTCTAACAGAGCGGCATTTTCCGGTTAGTATTTTACCAGTGCTACATACTCCTCCTCCAGGAAGTAACTCGTCTTCGAGGTAGGACTACAGCGATGTTAGTGAAAGTAGCGCTGCGTATATGTTTCATTCTAGAGGTCATAATTACAACGGCTACGCTAGGATTCGAACCTGGAACATCTGGTTTTCTACTTTAACGCTCAAACTATCAAGCTGAAAGTCTTTCTAACTTAGCGGTAACGTGCGAATACTATTTTGCTATGGACAAGCCATAATCCTAATACTAGATTACCCGTGAGGCAAAAGGGACAACGAAATCCTGGAAACAATACAAGCGATTTTATCAATACAACTTGTGTTCTTTACCAATTTTGAAGATAGATTAGTGTTGTGCAATGCTTTTGAAACTGATTATTCCAAGCTTTTTAGAAATAGATCATATATACCTAAAAAAATCAGGCATGACTTGTCTTTGATGAATTCAGGAGCACGGCTTCATTTATTTTTTTTCTTTGACATATTTGCTAACAACAGGCCCATGGGCCTTAACAGTCATCTGTCTATAAAAACCTATTTATGAAAGAGGCAGAAAAGGCCTAAAAGAAATTGCTCAATTACTCTACAGCTTACATAGAAGACATTGTTTGTTCATCGAGACATGTTATGCAATCATATTCTTTATACATGCACTACTTAATTGCCATTACTCCGGACGTATTGCATGTTGAAAAACATGCTATAGACCCAATATTGAGACCCTTTATCTATTAGTTACTGAGAAGAAGTCATTTTGATACATTGCATACCCGTGACCTTGAAAGAGGGTTAATGTCATTCATATTAACAAAGTTGGTAACCTTTCATCCTAGCAGGCTACAGGTCTAGGATCATTCATTGCGTTTTGGTTGTTGAGAAGTCATTTAAAGATTTTAACATATTTGATCCCTGTGACCTTTCAAGCAAATCAAGGTCATTCCTATTTACCAGGAGTCGAATCAACTTTCGGAATTTAAGAAATGATCTCCCATTCCTAGTGATGTTTGTGTCTGAATTAGGTAGAAAACCATTCCAAAATTAAGAAAGAGCAGCATTTTGAAGAAAAATATCGACTAGCTTCCTTACAGGTTAAAACTTCTTTCTGAAGATCAGAAATCCTTCTCTACTCTCAATGCTGTTTCGGGCCAAATTTGTTTGAATCAATGCAATCATTAAAAAGAGGTGGTGTTTTGAAGCAAAATATTGAATAATTTCCGCTTTTGGGACCCATCCCTAGAGGTCGAATCAAATTTCTGCATTGAGAAAAAAAAACTTGCTCGATGACGTTTCAAAATTAATTTTGTTGAAATCCATTCAAGAATTAAAAAGGAGTAGTAGTGTTTTGAAGCAATATTTTGACAATTTTCCCATTTTTGGGCCCCATCCCCAAGTCCCTAGGGTTCGAATAACATTTCTGAATTTAAGAAATAATTTCCCACCATCAATGTTGTTTTAAACCAAATTCAAACATTAAAAAAGGAGTAGCGTTTTGAAGCAAAATATTGTATTATTTTTCCCTTTTCGGGTTCTGTCCCTAAGTCCGAAGTTTGGAATCAAATTGCTGAATTAAAAATTAATTACCATTACCAAATGATGTAGCAAACCAAAAGAACTATTTCATATTTATAGTGGTCAATTAGTGCTTACCAATTATTTCTCTGTCTACCGTCTCAGCCACATCGAAATCCCGTGGATTAGTTTTAAATGCACAGTCTAAGTATGCTTTCTCCATAATCCACTTTTTGTCATCAAGTAAATGATTAACTCTCGTTAAATCCTGCTCTTTCATTGAACGAATCCTGAAGTGGACATTTGAAAAAGCGCGTGTCCTGTAAAAATGAAAACAACTTAAAACAAACATAGTATTATCTATTTGAAAAAGAAATTCAAAAGTAATGATTAATAGAAAAAGTGGATGCATGCGTGTGTGAAATAATCAATTTTTCGTATTACTCGTGCAGATGCAATGTTAAGGATTTGTTGTTTTAGTATCGCCATCATTTTGCCGTCAGGTGATGCAATTGTAATATACAACAGACACTAAGGTATGTTTTGGCTTTCTAGATCGTACAAAATATATATCCAGGTAAGGTCGTTATGTATATATATAAAGTGCACCTGTGTTGTAGCAGTCAATGTCGTTGGATGGACACGTTGCCTATGTACAGCTACAAGCATCACGCAATGTTTTAATATGATACTGGGTTTCGTAAGAATATTATTTACTTTCATGACAGATTATATTGCTCACATTTTTTTGACACACCTCACATATCAAATGGGCGATGATAAAAAAGAGCACGCCTTTTTCTAATGACCTTAAAAGTGTCTCATATATAGGTCATTATGTACTTATGTGAAATGTTGGTTGGTCGGAAGATGCTTTGGTAACGCACTCGCCTTTCACCTCTCCACCTGGTGTTCGACTCCCTTAATGGACGTAAGTAAGAGGTCATCTACCCTACCATGTTGATATCACCTATGCGAAATATTTGTTGTCACTCTAAGTGACAGTTTCTAAATATTCAAGATGTAACTTTATTTACAGTTAAGGATACCTGCAAATAGACAATTGTTATGCTACACATGAAAGATGAAATTACATTAATTACACAACTTGTGTTATGTTTTCGAAACTCATTGAAATGATAAATAAACAGAAAAAGGTGAATATCTTTGAATTTAATTTGCAATTTGATGACATCCGACAGAGATATCAATGTGTCAGCAGAATATTGTATCTGAATATTGATCGAGATTGACTTGACGGGTTTCAACGAAAAAACTTGTACATTTTCCGAGAGTCTTCGTGTAAGTCTTTATTTTTTTGACATTTTACCTTACTTTGAACATTTTCAGTCTTAATGAAGATTATTATGATGAAATGCTGATATCAAACCCTTTTTGATCAGAATAATCAGCTCTAAGTATTGTAAGTATTGTTGCTTTATTTCTTTCACAATTTCAAATTGAACATATTTACTGAAACTCAATGTAATGTCGGGTGACTGATTCTCAGCAGATTTGCAACGCAGTCGATAGGTACAACCCCATTTTCTGCTTAATGTAACAGGGGAAAATACTTTGAACCTATACCCAAACACAAGCAGAAAAAAGTCATAATAGAATATGACAAAAGGAGATAAAAGAATACCAACTGAAAATGCATATGAACAAAACAAAGATTTACACGAAAATCACTGAAAAAGACAAGGTGTTTCGGAATGTTGGGCGTCTTATGCTTCATCATCTAAAAGTAAAATGATCATACATTGCATAATAAGATGAACTCTAGAAACCATTTAATCATATCTCTGTATACAAATCATATGGACTAAATATTATCTGTCAAAAGGAAAATTTCAAGTGAGTCATTTATTATCTTGACAAAAATGAGTTATTATTTTCTTCGTTCCTATTTCAAAACTGATCAGCTTGTTTTAGATAAAAGCGATAAGCAATGTTCAGGATTTGTTTAATTAGTATTGCCATGATTTTGCCGTCACGTGATGCAGTTGTGATATACAACAGACACTAAGGTATGATTTGACTTTCAAATCGTACAAAGTATATATCCAGGTAAGATCGTTATGTATATATATAAAGTACACCTGTGCTGTAGCAGCAAACATCATGCAATGCTTCAATATGATACTGGGTTTCGCAAGTATGTCATTTACTTGCATGACAGATTATATTGGTCACATGTTTTTGACACACCTTACAGATCAAATGGTCGATGATATAAAGAGGAGCATGTCCTATTTCTAATGACCTTAAAATGTCTGATATATAGGTCATTATGTACTTATGTGAAATGTTGGGTGATCGGGTGGCGCTTTGGTAACGCACTCCCTTTCACCTCACCATCCGGGGTTCGATTTCTATTACGGACGTAAGTAAGGGGTTATCTGCACGACCATTTTGGTTTTCACGGGTTATCCGGTTTTCTCTCACAATAAGACCCCTTGCACGATTAGTATGTATTAAAAAAATTGTTTCGCAAACGTTTGCAAAATGAATAAAAGCTGATATCACATATGTGATATGATTCAAACTGTAACTGTATTGACAGTTCTGGATACCTGCCAATTGTTATGATATGCATGAAAGATGAGATGTATGTTAACAACACAGATATATCAATAAGTCATAATAGAGAATGACAAAAGGAGATAAAATAATACCCACAGAAGGCACGTATGAACAAAACAAAGATTTACACGAAAACCACTGAAAAAGACAAGGTGCTTCGGAATGTTGAGCGTCTTCTGCTTCATCGTCGAAACTTAAAACGTTCTTACAGTGTATACAATAAGGATGAACTCCAGTTATCATTTGATCATATCTCTGCATGCAAATCAAATAGACTAAATACCATTTGTCAAAAGTAAAATTTCAGGTGAGTCGTTCATTGTCAATACCAAAATATGTTATTGTTATTTTCGTTCCTAATTCATAAATGATCAGTTTGTTTTAGATAAAAGCGATAAGAAACAGGCAGAAAGACAAGAAACCACTGTATATTGGATACTTTCAAGCAGTCCCAAAGTCACAAACCGAACCATAGCGTTCTTTAAATTATTCAATTATTATAGGAATTTTACACACATTTACTTGTTTCTCGCAAATGGAACCAATGTGTCAGCTCCCATCTCAAATAGGTCAATGTTTGAGCAGTTTTGATGATAGTAAGTATTCATCGTTTCAGAGGATTATGCAAAATGAAGTGAAATTTTTGAAATACTTCTACAAATAGTAATTGTGACCTTGACCTTGACACCTAAGAAACATTTTTGCACCTGCATCAACACCGGATGATACTCAACAGGAAATACATAGATGCTAACTGAAATGCCCTCTGTCATTTTTTAGTAACAAAATGCAAATGTCTGAATTCGATATCGGACAGTTCCTTTTACATCAATGACAGAAAGCGAAGAGTTTCCTATATGATATTTCTACTTATATTGCTTATAACAAACCGAACGATGTAGAAGACAGTGCATATATTTTGTTGATATCAAGATGTATTGGATCATGTGTGAATACCATCAAAAGAGGCATTCCCTGTCTTTATTTATCTAGCTATATTTTAAAAAAAAACCAAATGCTATCGTTTGTTTGTAAACTGAATATGATTTTGTAAGGAAAAAACACGAGACTGTTAGCAAGGCATTTCTGTTCTCTTCGGCTTCTTCAGGCGGATGTTTATGTGTCGCAACTGGGTACGTAACATCATCAGTAAACATTAAAACATAAAACGTCATCTGTCAATATAAGAATGGAATTTGTTAACACTATTCATTCATGTTGTAATAATCATAGTGTACTTGAACTAGATTTCAGAAATTTGATAAACAATCCTTTTTAAATTTTTTTACATTGTAATCATGATATCTGTATTAAGAAAGGCGAGGAATTCATATTTAAGACACAGATGCATGTGTTTGTAAACTTTAAGAACCCTGAATAATTTTTATTTGCCTTTTATTTACATTCATACACAATCGTTATTCATAATATGTTTGTCCCACATAAAATCACTACATTATTTACGTACTAAAACAAACCATGTATGTTTAAAACAAAACGTTATATCAGACGTATTTCATATACCTGAAAAGGCAGTTAATTCTTCATTCTGTTATGATCTTACACCTTGGTGTTATACATTTACAACATTCATGGCTTCAATATCGAATTGATATCACACCTCGGTTTAATACATTGACAACAATCTTTTCTCTATATTGAATTAATGCATACCTTGGTGTTAAACATTTACAACATTTGTAGCCTCAATATCGAATTGATATCCCACCATGGCGTTATACATTTACAATATTCGTGTCTCAGTATCGAATTAATACCGCACCTTGGTGTTATACATTTACGACATTCGTGGTCTCAATATGACATTAATATCGCACCTTGTTGTTATACAATTACAATATTCGTGTCTTAATATGGCATTAATATCGCACCTTGTTGTTATACTTTCACAATATTCTTGTCTCAATATCAAATAAATACCGCACGTTGGCGTAAAACATTTACAGCATTCGTGGCCTCAATATCGAATTCAGAGTTAGAGTTTACATTTCTATTTCTTTTCCATTTCCAAAATAAAAACCTCAGTTTTATGTGTAGTTTTCACATTTGAGGAAATGCGATGAGATACAATGACCTGAATTGTAAAAACGTAAAAATAGTATGATATTGGTGTCTTTGTTTTGAGATCTTAAGGAGGTCTACCTAACTCGAATTTATGTTTTTGTTATCGCATACTTTTTTGTTTTACCCTTGTAGTATATTGTAAATTCCTCAAATAGAGCTACAATTCCAGCATTGCTGTTTTAGATTACTTTGTATTTTCATATCAGTTTCCGATCTTTTTTTCAGTTTGGAAAAGAATACCAGATTGATACATCTAAAGAAAAAAAAACATCTTATTTTATTAGGCAACTCATAACAAGAATTAGGTCAAGTCTACAAAAATCTTACCAAATTTCTGGTGAGAGAAACCAAATTGGAGAGGGAAAAGAAAAATATGAACTCAAGAGGTAGTTAGGCAGGGGCAACATATAAAATTTACCAAGGAGTTTAAAGACATTACAAGGAGTTTAGATGTATTAGCTGAAACAGATGTACAACGACTTTTACATATTTCAAAACACCATGATATACATATTGTCTCAGAGCTCGCTAAATTTGTAACTTGATAACATGTTAGATATGGATCTGGCTTTGAATTTTCATATTCGTAACGCTCCACAAAATTAAAGTATTAATGACATAATCGGCAGAAGCACAGTAAAACACTATACATTATTTACAAAAAAAAACGAAAATGCACTTGTTTCTTAAAACCGGTAACAATGTGCCAGTTCCCACCTCAAACGATTCGATCTGTGAGCCATTTCGTCAATAGTGACCAGTGACCTAACCAGGAAATATGTTGCATTTACATCAACACCGGATAACACTCCAGAGGAATTACATGGACACTTATTGCACTCTGTCATCCTTACAGTAACAAAAAACGCATTTTTAAGTTCGATGCCTGACAATTCCTTTTATCAAATAATGACAGAAAGCAAAGAGTTTCTGAAATTTCTTCTAACACAAACCGAACGATGTAGAAGATAGAGCATATATTTTTTTTATATCAAGATGTATCGGATCATGTCTGAATACCATCAACAGAGGCATTCCCTGTCCCATCATTCCATACCTAGCTGCTAATTTGGTTGCTGCATTATTGTCTAATGGACTCGTAAAACCAACAACGCAACCCTTAGGGACTTCACTTGCAATTTTTGAAAATAATTTGTTAGCCACATACTCATTGTTCGCATAAAGTGGAGCGATTTGGAGACATGTGTCCTGGAACCTCAGAACTGCATATCCACAAAGTTTGCCATCTTTTACCGCAACATAGGTCTTTGATTGGGGATTAGAAATCCAATTAATGATGTAAGCTTTTCGTGGAACTTTGTGAATCTGAGTGTCATACTGTATCACGGCTGATAATGTGGAGTGTTTTAAGGGACGGATAAGAACTTGTTCTTCAGGCTGGTGCCAGGGATTTAGATCGACATGTTGTTCAATTCGCCCGCTATTGTACCAGGTGGTGTATGCTTGCGTCGTGTTGCTTTTCGTTATCATGTTAACCTTTTCCTGCATGTGTGGCCAAATAAATGTACCAAAATTTCTGTTTGACACCTGGTTTATTCTCTCGACAAATTTACATCCAACACCAGAAGATCTGTACTCCTTCTGGACAAACCATAATCCTAACACGTCGAGTTTATCCGTGAGGGAAAGTAGTCCATGAAATCCTGTAAATAACACAAGGGATTGTATCAATGTATTTAAATGCTCTTTAAAATATCATACATAGAAGAATGCATAGCGTTGCCTTAAAGCTGATTATTTTTAAGAACCAGATTTATATTACAATTACCCAAATTAAAGAATATTTTCCTCTTTGTTTTAAATTTATTTTCAATCTGAACTTGACAGTGCCAATTTCCTTATTATTTTTCGAAGCAAATTATTTTGATATTTTCAAAACTTTTCTTCCGAGAATTTAGACGGCGTCGACAAAATCTTTACTTGTTCATTGAACATTATGACATTTATATCTTCGTAGATTCTTCCTTCAAATCATAAAAAAGGCAAATACAAAGATGAAAATTGCCAAACAAGCACAAATTAAAGTAAAGTCAAAATTAGATAGTTTTCTACTACAAAGCATACATTATATGCTCGAAAGATATCATTAAGGTATATACCGGTTTGTCGCCTTATTGAACTCCGGCCACCTAGGTTTCGAATCCATGACCCTTGGTATACTTATCTAACGCTCAGTCGATCGAGCTGAAGAAATCATCTTTCTAGCCGAGTAGCATTTAGTGGCTAGTATTATTTCAGATTTAATACCCCTTCTGCCAAAAAATGACTCGTCCTCGAGCTTCCAGTGGTTAAAGCCATGCTAGTTTAGGTAAAGCGAAGTACTATTCCTGAGGTCATTATTCCAATGTCTCCGCTAGGATTCGAACCCGGAGCCTCTTGTTTACTAGTCTTACACTTATCCAATCAAAATAAAGATAAGATTATTCAAACTGTGCGGTAATTAGCGACTAGCATTTCACCAGCGTTCCAATTACTGATCAGCTGATTTTTCTCCCATATTTGTAAAGTCATCAGGATAAAATTCAAACTTACCAATGATTTCTCTGTCTACCGTCTCAGCCACAACGAAATCCCGTGGATTAGTTTTAAATGCGCAGTCTAAGTATGCTTTTTCCATAATCCACTTTTCGTCATTAAGTAATTGATTAACTCTCGTTAAATCTTGCTCTTTCATTGAACGAATCCTGAAGTGGACATTTGAAAAAGCGCGTGTCCTGTAAAAATGAAAACAACTTAAAACAAACATAGTATTATCTATTAGACAATGAAATTCAAACGTAATGATTAATAGATAAAATGGTTGCATGCGTGTGTGAAATAATCAACTTACTGCCTTTCAATTTTTAGTATTACTCGTGCAGATGCAATGGTCAGGATTTGTTGTTTTAGTATCGCCATCATTTTGCAGTCAGGTGATGCAGTTGTGATCATACAACAAACACTAAGGTATGTTTTGGCTTTCTAGATCGTACGATGTATGTCTCCAGGTAAGGTCGTTATGTATATATATGAAGTACACCTGAGTTGTAGCAGTCAATGTCGTTAAATGGACACGTTGCCTATTTACAGCTACAAACATCACAATGTTTCAAGATGACAATGGGTTTCGTAAGAATGGTATTTAATTGCGTGGTACAGATATGTTAACAAGATATGTTTGTAACTTCAGAAATAAAATAGCATGCTAACGCATATTGGACTATTGGATTTTAGTGTGAATTGAAAGAAGTCCTTGTAAGAGTTGTTCTCATATGTTTAATCGTCCTTAATTAACTTTGAACTAAAGAGCTAACAATATACTGGAAACACGTGGTAGAAACGTGTCACACATGATTGTTATATATGATATTCATTTCACTCTCGTTAGTTATTTTCTCTAGAATTAGATAAAAACATGTTCTCTTCGAGTAAAAATGTTATATAAAACAATTACTTGTGTACATCTCTATACATAGTATATCTACTATGCCTTGATGGTGCTCCACAAAATTATATAAAATTTTAAATAGATGTGATGGTTTATGAATATGGTTATTTCAGTTGTATAATCCCACACATAACGTTTCTGGTCGTGCGATTGAGTTTTCTGTCAGCGGAATGGAAATTAGGCCAATTCGATCAAACGTTGGCCGAAGAAGCTTTGATGAGTGACGATCAGCTGAAGAGCTAGTCATAAAAATGCATGCTCTTGAAGGGAGGTAATACAAAGCAAAAGTGATCCGAATGTGTGGGTGTTTGTTTGAGACTCATTTACAGTCATTGGAACCGAATTGTGATGTAGTATCTTATATATATCAACGAAATTCCGTATGTAAGGCACGCTTATGTTTCTGATCACTACGTCTCTACTATGAATGACCAAGAAGTGAAAAGAATACGCCTTGAACCTGATTTCTATACCACCTTGAATGTTTGGTATCTGGAATGAAGCAGAGGGTGAAACAGGTGCGCATTAGAAAACATGTGCCTGCATCATTTTCGACGACTGTTTTTACCTGCGTTGCTGTATCCTTCGGGGCATTAAACAGACAAATGCGGTTAGAAAAGTTCGATGAAACCGGTTGAGGGAGAAAGATTAACATCTACAGACCGAATGGGCCTGAATCGGTCTTCTGTTTTGAAGCTTACATAAACTGCTGGTTCGTTAAAACAAGGTTTAAATTCAAATTCTTCAGTAAGATACTACACAAGTATCATAACCCATGTTCAAGTAGTTGTTAGAAAAGTGATCATGGGACATTTGACCCTTGTGGTTTTGAAGACTTTATCATCAAAATTCTTACTAAAAAATTTAAAAAATCACGATAAAAAAAGAATAGTCATGTTGAAATCACATTTGTATTATAACACCACTATATATTTACTATATACTCAAAACAATTACTATGATTATGCAGCGACATTTTTCAAATGCGTCCCTGTGTTACCAAACAAAGAAACAAAAACAAACAAAAAGATGCAGACATCCGTGTCAATGCTTTTTAATTCTTGTTGACTTTAGTTACAATCGTAGCCTTCAGAAGAGTAAACAAGACATTGATAAATATCAGATGTGGGCAGATTGATGTCCCGAACTTACAAAAACAATTTTGTTCGACAATACCTACAGAGTTACAAAGAACGTGAAAGATTATATTGCTCATGTGTCTTACAAATTAGAATGTCGGTGACAGAAAAGTCTCAGTTTACCTCAAAGAAGTGCAAAGGTGTTGAGTTTTATTTTAAACGACATACCTGAGAATAATTAAAATGGAATTTAGATAAATGCTTTCTACATATACATGTATATAGAAAATAAGGACCTTAGAATTTAGCAATGCGTTATTACACCTCACCGAAAAGGGGTAGCTGTATTTAAATAACGTGTCCACCTAACTGCATAGACTGCTTCAATACGGGTGCATTTAAAATATACAGGAACGATTTTACCCGGATGTATACTTTGTACAATCCGGCAAGGCAGAGCATACCTTTGCGTCATCTGACGGCAAAATGATACCGATATTAAACCAGCAAATCCTGACCATTGCATCTGCAGAGACAATACGAAGAATCGTTAGGCAGTAAGTTGCTTTGTTACACAAACATATGCAATCATTTTATCTATTTATATCAACTATTCCATCGCATTTATTGGGATATGAATGATATTATGTTTGCAACGGGTTTTTTTCATTATTACAGGACACGCGCTTTATCAAATGTCCACTTCAGGATTCGTTCAATGAACAAGCGAGATTTAACGAAAGTTAATCAACTACTTGATGAGGAAAAGTGGATTATGGAGAAAGCATACTTAGACTGCGCATTTAAAACTAATCCACGGGATTTCGTTGTGGCTGAGACGGTAGACAGAGAAATCATTGGTAAGTTTGAATTTATTCTGATGACTTTACAAATATGACAAACACAAAGTTTACAAGTAATTGTAACTTTTGTAAAATTGTACTTACCGCTTGGTTAGAGAGACCTTCAACTTGATCTTTTGAGCGTCAGACTTAAATACCAGATGTTCCGGGTTCGAATCCTAGCGACGCCGTTGTAATAATGACCTCTAGAATGAATGATATACACAGCGTTATTTTCACTAACATCGCTGTAACCCTGCCTCCAAGACGAGTTACTTCCTACAGGAGGAATATGTAGCATTGGTAAAATACTAACCGGAAAATGCCACTCGGTTAGAAAGATACTATTTATAGATTTAGACAAGTAAATCAAGTGTCACGTGTTCGTATCCTAGTGGAGACATTGAAATTGACGTCTTTTAAAGTTAGATAATCACATGTTTGTGTGTACTACACCAGGGCCTTATTTTCTCTAATTTGATATCAATTTTGTTTAAATTATCATTTCTTATTTCTGCTGTAAGTCGTCCAAAGGACGGAACCTCAGCATTCTCCCTGTTTGAGGTTAACGGTAACTGTCAGTAACATTGTGTACAAATGTCTTATCGAATGGTTTATCATTTTTGGATTGATGTACTCTTCTTTATCTAATGAGCAAACGTATTCTATATCATTAGTATAATGTTTGCGTCCCACATAATCGGGAACCCCAAAAATGAAACAAAATAAATAATACATAAATAAAAAAGTCAATCTACACTAAATTTTACACATTCGTGGTTCATCATCGATACAGTTGTGGTAACACGTAACGCAACAAAACCTTCTTGCATACATCGTGCGCACACTCGCGCTATGGAGTATCATGCGCACAACTGTGCGATAGCATCGCACATTTCGCGCGGTTTGGTAAAAACAGTTGGCTAATTTTACGAATTAAAACTTGAAACGAAAATTCGTGAAGTTATTACTAAATAGCGATCACATGAATATGGAAACTGATCAGTGGTTATAAAATAATTTTAGTTCTGCCTTTTTGAAGTAACACTGGACCTGCATTAATAAGTCTTATCGTATATAGTTTCACACAGTCGAAAGAGGCGAGTAGTGGTGTCTCGGGCAACAAAAAGTTTACCTATACGGGTATATACGTGACAGGTCCCAACACTCTACCGACTGGGTCGCCCGTGTAAAAACACAACACTTCAATTTTACCTCAGCATATATTTTTTGTTGACAAAATATATGAAAAATGAAAGTAATACAGAGGTAATGAAAATAAAGGTTTTTCTCTGACGGTTTGATATTTTCTATGATTCATTAATGTGACATGAAGAGAAGACCATTTAATGATTACCGTACACTAAGGCTATTCATGTGTAACTAAACAGTGTGGATCCGATAGATCTACAAGTGACCAACCTAAATATATATACATCGCATCGTGTAACGTTGTGCAATCTCTCATCTGCACATTGGAATATAAATGTCAGTAGATTTCAAGCTTTACCCCAAGAGTTGTTTCATGAAATCTGTTTCTTTTGTACTTAAATGCATTGTTAATATATCACAGATTTAATCAGTGAATACAGATAAAAAATTGAAGAGAAAATGAAAGTCTCCTGATACAAGACAACATAATCATAATCTAAGTTCAAATTCAAATAAAAGTGAGGAAAATATAGACTAAAGAAAGATTACACGGAAACTACTGAAAACGTACAATGAGAATAAGACCAAGTGTTCCGAAGGAGAAAGCGATATGTAAATCTAACTCAATCCAAATAAGTCAATTGACTTACTCCAATCCTCTTTTGGATTTTCTAGATAGAAAATGCGCCTAAAATGGTGATAGTTGTCTTACCATATCTCTTTCTGGAAGAGTTTTCAGATAATTATAGAGTACATATGTATAACCTATACTGTGCCACTTTTCTAATAAATTGAAACGTTGCATGAAGCTTACGCAAAAAGCTCGGGAACTGCAAACAGTCCACAAGCAGTGTCTACCTCTTGCTATCTCAAAGATTGGAAAAAGTGATAAGCAATGTAACAAAAATAAAACATAAGTGGAGCGCAATATATATTTCTCGCGTTTTTCTCCCTGCTAAGCCGATCTATTCAGGGCATTACACCCTTATTAACTTGATGGCTAAATCACATGTCTCCTAGGCCCAGAAATACATTTCACAGCTGCTATCTGCAAACAATTGTTTTGGTAAATATTGATGATTTTAAAAAAATATTAATGAAAAAGATTTGCATTTCAAATATATGATATATAACAACAGTGATATTTAGCAACAGGTAACCACATATAGAGTTATCTGAGACATTCGGAACATCAATTGCGCATATCACGTGACACCACTTGATATAAAAAACTAATTTCTGGTGTTGTCTTTTGTTGATTGTTGACGTTTTCTAAGCGATTTCTAAATACAGTATCGGATCGTTTCTATCATTTTTCACTATTTTGTAAATTTTCTTCTTTATTTTTTACTATGAAAGAAAAACAAAACTTTGAAATACCGTCGTCCTTCTGACTTCAGCGGAAACAACATAGTCCTGTTTTTTATGTTAATTGAAAAAAGGGATAGATATTCTTTATTTGGGGGTATGTATGTTAACACCTGCGTCTGAAAAAAACAAATTTTTGACATTGCTTAGCATTCCTTTGTGTATAAAATCTGTAAAGAATATTCAATATCTTTGCTACAATCACTTGTGTTGTTTTCAGGATGTTATTCATCATTGTCCTTCACGGATAATCTCTATGTATCAGGGTTATGGATTGTCCACAAAGATTACAGATCTTCAAGTGTTGGATATAAGCTTGCAAAGACAATAAATCGATTTCCGGACAGAAATTATGCTGGATTTATCTGGCCACACATGCAGGAAAAGGTTAACATGATTACGAAAAGTAACACGACGCAAGCATACACCACCTGGTACAATAGCGGGCGAATTGAACAACATGTCGATCTAAATCCCAGGCATAAACACGAAGAACAAGTTCTCATCCATCCCTTAAAACACTCCACATTATCAGCCGTGATACAGTATGACACTCAGATTCACAAAATTCCACGGAAAGCTTACATCATTAATTGGATTTCTAATCCCCAATTAAAGACCTATGTCGCGGTAAAAGATGGCAAACTTTGTGGATATGCAGTTCTGAGGTTCCAGGACACATGTCTCCAAATCGCTCCACTTTATGCGGACAATGAGTATGTGGCTAACGAAGTATTTTTAAAAATTGCAAGTGAAGTTCCAAAGGGTTGCGTTGTTGGTTTCACGAGTCCATTAGAAAATAACGCAGCAACCAAATTAGCAGCGAGGTATGGAATGATGGGACAGGGAATGCCTCTGTTGATGGTATTCAGACATGATCCGATACATCTTGATATCAACAAAATATATGCTCTGTCTTCTACATCGTTCGGTTTGTGTTAGAAGAAATTTCAGAAACTCTTTGCTTTCTATCATTGTTTGAAAAAGGAATTGTCAGATATCGAACTTAAAAATGCGTATTTTGTTACAAATGACAGAGAGCATGAGTGTCCATGTAATTCCTCTGGAGTGTCATCCGGTGTTGATGTAAATGCAACATATTTCTTGGTTAGGTCTCTGTCACTGGTCACTATTAACAAAATGACACACAGATCGAATCGTTTGAGTTGGGAACTCTCACATTGTTACCGTTTTTTAGAAACAAGTGCATATTAGTTTTTTTTATTTTTTTATCATTTTTTGTAAATAATATATAATGTTTTACTGTGGATCTCCCGATTATGTCATCGATGCTTAAATTTTGTTGAGCATTAAGATTAAGCAACTACAAAGCCAGATCTATATATAACATGTTATCAAGTTACAAATTTAACTCTGAAACAATATGTTTATCATGGTGTTTTGAAATATGTAAAGCCGTTGTACATCTGTTGTAGCGAATATATCTAAACTCCTTGTCATGTTTTAAACACCTTGGTTTATTTTATATGTTGCCCCTGTCTAACAACTCCTTAAGTTCATATTTTTCTTTTCTCTCACCATAAATTTGGTAAGAGTTTTGTAGACTTGACCTAATTCTTGTTATGAGTTGCCTAATACAATTAGACGGGGGTTTCTTGATAGGTATCAATCTGGTATTCTTTTAAAACTGAAAAAGATCGGAAACTGATATGAAAATACAAAGTAATCTAAGACATAAATGCTGGAATTGTAACTCTATTTGAGGAATTCACAATATACTACAAGGGTAATACATTATATGCGATAACAAAAACGAAAATTCGAATTAGGTAGACCTCCTAAAGCTCTCAAAACGAAGACAGAAATATCTTACTATTTTTACGTTTTACAATTTAGATAAGTGTACCTCATCGCTTTTCCTCAAATGTGAAAACTACACATAAAAATTCAGTGAAAAACTGAGGGTTTTTTTTGGAAATGGAAAAGAAATAGAAATGTAAACTGTAAGTCTAAATTCGATATCGAGATCACGAATACTGTAAATGTATCACGCCAATGTGTGGTATTAATTCGATATTTAGGGCACGAATGCTGTAAATGTATCACGCCAATGTGTGGTATTAATTCGATATTTAGGGCACAAATGCTGTAAATGTATTACAACAATGTACGGTATTAATTCGATATTGAGGCACGAATGTTGTTAATGTATTACATCAATGTACGGTATTAATTCGATATTGAGACACGAACGTTGTAAATGTATTACATCAATGTACAGTATTAATTCGATATTGAGACACGAATGTTGTAAATGTATTACATCAATGTGCGGTATTAATTCGATATTGAGACACGAATGTTGTAAATGTATTACATCAATGTACGGTATTAATTCGATATTGAGACACGAATGTTGTAAATGTATTACATCAATGTGCGGTATTAATTCGATATTGAGACACGAATGTTGTAAATGTATTACATCAATGTACGGTATTAATTCGATATTGAGACACGAATGTTGTAAATGTATTACATCAATGTACGGTGTATTAATTCGATATTGAGACACGAATGTTGTAAATGTATTAAACTAAGGTGTGATATCAATTCGATATTGAAGCCATGAATGTTGTAAATGTATTACACCAAGTTGTAAGATCATAATAGAATGTAGAAATTACTGCCTTTTTAAATATAGGAATTAGGTCAGATATAACGTATTTTTAAACATATATGGTATGATTTAGTAGGTAAACAATATAGTGATTTTATGTGGGACAAACATATTATGAATTACGATTATGTATGAATGTACATAAAATGCCAAAAAAGATTATTCAGAGTTTACAAACACGTGCATCAGTGTCTAAAAGATGAATTTCTTATCTTTCTTTTTTAAATTTAAATACAGATATCATGATTACAATTTTAAAAATGAAAAAAGATCGTTTATCAAATTTCTGAAATCTAGTTCAATCACATTATCATTATCACAATATGGTGAATGAATAGTGTTAACAAATTCCATTCTTATATTGACAGATGACGTGTTATGTTTTAATGTTTACTGATGATGTTACGTACCCAGTTGCAACACATAAACATCCGCCTGCAGAAGCCGAAGAGAACAGAAACGCATTGCTTACAGTCTCGTGTTTTTTCTTTACAAAATCATATTCAATTAACAAACAAACGATATAATTTGTATATCTTTTTATTATAGCTTATTGCTTGTTTGTTGTATTTTATTGAATAACTGTAAAGCCACCGGTTCATTTATATTATATTTATATTATAAATACAACACGGTCACTTTTTAAACAGTAAATTCTTGTTATCGCAAATCCTAATAGTGCGCTGTTGTTAACTGTCTGTACTTGACGTAAACATTAAATGATCACGTGCATTGATGATCATTCCGATCGTAACTTTGTAGCAGATATTTACCTCTATAAATTGTATAAATTTCAAGTTTGGTTAAATCTACCGCGCAACTTTGCGATCATATCGCACTGTTTGGCTGGTAAATATGTTTAACGACTGTTACGAATTGAAAATAATTAAACGGAAAAAACAGAAGGGATGAAAATAAACTTTCCTATTTAAGGGTACGAAACTTTAGATGTGTCGATACCGAGACAAAAAAAAGGAGATATCCGTTTAATGTTTAAATATATAATGTATATATAATGAGTATCCGTACACAAAGGTTGGTCACATTGTAAACGAAACACTGTAAATTACAAGTGTATGTAACTTTTCAGCCAGTATATGGTATATCTTTCATTTGTTCAACTTATAGATGTATGACCTATGAGGTTTAAAAACCAAGTACCTAAGAAAAGAGATGGTACAAATACACAAGTGAATGGCGCCGTTTAACAAAAATTTAAAGTCAGATGCAGAAGATATAAACAATGTATCAAATGAAATAATATTTTCGTCTAGTTTATTTGTACATTCTGCACCGGGCCACCATCAGAATGGAAACATAAATGAAAGGTTTTTTTCATGTATTATGTGTCTTTTCTGCAATATTTTACAATTTCAATGGATTTCTTCCGAGCCGTTCAGTGACAACACTGATACAGCGATCGCCTTTCATGGTTATCACGTAACATGAGGCCACAGAAAGGGGATGTTAGACAATATTTTACTATAAAATGCTACTTCTCCGTCATGTCATCATGGATTTCAACTTAGTTTGGTCTGATGCGTAATTGGATGAAGGCAACCATTTCTTTTAATGGGGAAGTTGATTCGTCCCCTAGGGAACTGGAGAGGAAATGGAGATGCTAGATAATAGTTTGTTTTGAATACACTGATCCGCAGTAATAAAAATTTACACGAAGTCAATACCCTGTCTCTTTGGAACGAAAGCATGTATAGTGAGTGATTTCCAAGTATGTGACCGTACGAAGCGACACCAAGAGGCGCTATATAATAGCCAGGTGCTGTATTACATAACACGAATAGAATGAATTCAGTCATTTCGAGGACACTGAATCAGCAGAAATTTTTTTTTTAAATGTTTGAATCACATGGCTATATGTGAACAAGAACGTATATTTCCATACATGACGATTTTCTCTTCCTTTAAAAAGATTCCGACGTTATATCATATGACTGATCATTTATGTTAATTAACATAACAAATACAAAAAATAAATAGTTGTTTAAAAAGATGGTGAAAAGCCCTAATAGAATAATTTCTATTGAATGAAAAGATTGCTTTAGAATAACACGGATACGTGTAAATAATATGTTATTTCTTTCGAGAAGACGTCTGTGCATTTCAGGTGATGTCGACGGCGAGCTGCTACCTCGGATCAGGGTCAATTTGTCTAAAACTGTTTAGAAGTTATATAATTGATGCACTGGGGTGTTGGATGGCCATGGTAACGAAATTATCGTTTAAAACAACATCAAATCAATGTCAACCTAATAAAAAGACATATTTCGTAACTCATGTACATAAGACACTTAATTAGTTTTCTCTACATGAAAACGTATCTTCACCATGTCTATATACCTACTCACATCATTGGTGTAATGGATTCGTTTGGTGTCGTTTCATCAGTGCTGAAAACTGTACATAATATCAATCATACCAATTGAGAGGATTAATTTATACCAATCCTATCGCGGTACACATCGTGCATGTTGATGTCCCGCTCCGGTTGTCAGAACTCGGGTCATGATGGCTCAGGTAACACTTTGTCAATACAAAATGATAATCAGATAACGTAATGACGCTTCAGTCTACGTTTGATCTTGTTCCTTCTCTCTTCAGCATTTACCAGTAATGTGAAAGACCAAAGTTTTATAAACGACGAGACAAATGAGAAAAATCAAAAATGATTAAAATTTGTAAACTATTGCTACTGAGGCGCTCTCATATTAGGACAAGAGGTCGAAGGGGCCTGCATCGTTCACCTGTCTAAGCTATTCAGAAATTTAATAAAGAATTTCAAATATGACAAACAATTTCTGATACAATTTCCCTTGTGGTCAAAAAGAGGTCAGATTCACTATTTATATTTAAATGCTGCAGACCAAACCTGGATAATTTAAGACTTACAGTTCCCCAATTGGACCAACCCCTCTCGCATTCGGGAGGAACTTAAAGGGATAAATTTAATCGTAAGAGGCGACTGCAGAAACCCCCAAAAGGATCGAAAGAAATGTCAAAATCTAGATTAGTGTGAGAGGAAGAAGAAGGGTGGTGTACTAGCCCTATAATTCAGTGAACTATTCCAAAAATACGAGGGAAAATATATTGTATCTGCACTGATGAAAATTTTGTCTTGTCCACATCTTTATGTTGAGCATATGAATGAATATATCAAAACCTCAAGTCAAGCTCATGTTATAATTTTAAGGCAGGAGCTGTATTTTACAATTACCATTTAGCTATTATTACGTTACTAAATCAAAAGGAAGGTATTTTAATGCGACTTTCGTGGTTATTTTTGAAATTTCAAAACTGTTTAAATTATCCCCTCGACCTACATTTCCTTGCATTTTTGTATACAAATGTCCTTATTTGGGGTAGTTGCATAATTTGTGACACTCGTACAATGAAAGCATTTTTGTATATTTGATATGTATTGTAATACGAGACACAGACAGATAAAAGGAAATTGTTACCTTGAATACGTTCATCGGTCTGTTTACATGTGCCACAAACACCCGTGGTGATTACTTAACGACTGTCGTCATAGTGTAGTGACCTCCATCAACAGAGCTGACCGATCACATGCATTCATCAACAGGATAACTGTCTACTCGGCATACGCTCATTACACCATTAATCTTGTTAGCTGAAATTACGATCTCGTGAGTATGATTGAATCAACACTTAAACCACGCACTTGACATATCTTAGTCCGTTTTTACACACTCTTTAATAATGCTGACTCTTAACCAATGTGAAAGTCAGAACAAAGTCGTGATGTACATATGCATCACACACGCATAAATTGATGTTTACCATTTAGGTACGTCTAGATGATAAGTAAATGGTATATCTTGAAACAGTTTATTTGCATATCTGTGTGGTAGGATAGTTTCAGTGAATCGAATCAATATCTCTTGAATAGTCTGTAAAACAGGAAGTGAGGTGTTGGACTAAATGTGGTTTTTACGATGCTCTAGATATCTGTAAAATAATAACGAGATCTTTGAATACTATTTTCCTACCTGTAACACAACGAATGAATAGACAATCTTTAACAAATGTGAATTGTACATGTAAACTAGAAATCATATCTCTTACATTATTCATATAATACATGCCACAGAACAGATTTGTGAAATTCCAAAGACCGAAAAAAGTTGTTGTATGTTAGAAAATAATATGGTATGTTAATTAAGAATTGAAAAAAAAAATTAGTCATATAAACATGTAGTTTAATACGCACGTGGATCTTCAAATAAATATCTAGACAGTTGAAGTGATGGCAATCATAAGTAACAAAATTTCTAATCTAATAACTCTTATATCTGTTATTGTCTCGTCCTTCCTCTTTAAAATTCCCGAAAGTATCTGAAAGCATTCTGAACCCATATCAAATGAAATCAAAATGAATGCCTGTTATAATCAATGCTTGTACATGTAAGTTTCAATGTCAACATAATATATACATTGTACACTTCTCGTTACAATGCTTGTACATGTAAGTATCAACGTCAACATAGTATATACATTGTACATGTAAGTATCAACGTCAACATAGTATATACATTGTACATGTAAACATAGTATATACATTGTATAAGTATCAATGTCAACATAGTATATACATTGTACATGTAAGCATTGTCAACATAGTATATACATTGTACATGTAAGTATCAACGTCAACATAGTATATACATTGTACATGTAAGTATCAACGTCAACATAGTATATACATTGTACATGTAAGTATCAACGTCAACATAGTATATACATTGTACATGTAAGTATCAATGTCAACATAGTATATACATTGTACACTTCTCGTTACAATGCTCACATGATTCATTATTATTTTCTTTACTGAAGTGAATCGGTCAGCATATATTCACATCAATAGTTACAAATGTCAGTCGTAAACTGTACATATGCCTTTGAAATTGCAATATATATGTACATTTCGTTAATTACATATGAAATTCTTTATTTTGAAGATATCAAATGTGCTTTGTTCAGGAAACATTATGATTATATTCTTTATATAAACAACAATTCGTCTTATTGACTCATCGATACACATATATTGGTGCCGTGTTTACCTGTACAGCCATAAGCCATCATTATGAAATCATGTGCCATTTTCACCTAAAAGTGACAACAAATTTTAAATTCAGGTTTGTCAAAGTTATATCAAAATGTTATTATATTTGATAACCAGAGGCATACATTTATTTTTCATGATATTGCTTTCTTGACCACATTGAAGTTGACAAAATAGCCGTTTTATTGGAAAAATTGTTTAATCAATATTAAAAATCGTTCACCTGGAGCGAGAAATCCGTTCATGCGCGACGCAGTTTGTCCTCAATAGCTGTATATACGATGTTGCAGTTATGTATGCAGTATAATGTTTCAGACAGGCAATGCATGGTGCACTTTTATTCTAATAAAAGTATATAAAAATACATTTTTAAACATTATTCATTTTCCGATTTTAGTGTGAAAGATGTACTTTCAACCCATTTGGTAAGAGTTCAGTTCGTTTAACCCATCCGCATTGCTACCAGGGATGCGCTTTACACTTATCATACTTAACGGTTAACGACATGCCTAGTACGCACAAACACATAACTTCGCTAACAGCCATTCAATTCTTCTGATTGGTTCATGCCAATATTTAGAGATTTTATTTTAATTCATAATGAAGTTTATCATGTGAAAATTGATTTTCAACACACATTGACAGTTATTTACATGTGACGTTCGCGATCTAGGTAAATATATTACTTCCCATATATATGTGTGCATGTATGGTTGCATTTCTCTTTCGATAGACAGGTCTATAATGGTCACAGCTACAGGTATTTTAGCTTGAATTTTGGACACATTAATTTTGGGTTAAACTTGGTGTTATTCACTAATCCCTTTATCAGACAATAGAATTAGCGGAGGCTATCATTAATCATGTTTTAAAAGGTTTATATAAGTATATATTTACGCTGGAATTATCATTGTTAACAGGTAAAATGCCTGAAAATTGTTTACCGACTGGTATATTGTATTATAGATACTCTTATTCAAATCGAGTACAGCCATTGATTATACTAATGTGTGTGCGCGCGAGTACATGTGTATACTAGCGTGTCTGCAAGTATTGGAATAAATACAGGACACTTTAACAACCAATAATGTACACATCGATTCTATTTATAACTAAATTATTATATGCTCCCAGGTCGTGAGTCTGATGTGTATTTCTTGTATTTGCAATGACACGTTATCAAGTGGACAGCTATGTTTTGAATATTATACCCAACAACCCAAGCGTTAAGAATATATACCAACAGGCGTATGTTACATAATCTATGTAAGTAAGCAAATAACAACTGCTGAAAACTAGCGCAAGTAAAAGGATGACCTAAGATGGCAACCACGCCCAAGTCACACTCGAATCAATCGTTTATTTTATTTATCTCAAATTTAAAATACGCACAAAAGTTGTTGTATAATAGAAAATAATATGGCACGTTAATTAAAAATTGAAGAAAAAAGTTAGTCATATATAGTTTAATATGCAAGTGGGTCCTCAAATAAATAAATTGACAGTTGAAGTGATTGCAATCATAAGTAACTAAACGATACCAAATTTGTAAAACTGAAATATTTCGAACGGCATTGACTTTTCAGACACCTGTAGCTGCACGTTTGTACTTACATGTACAGTTCGTTCAGAAACAGGCCACTATTGATGATAATAATTAAATTTAAATACCAACCAATCTTCAACTAATAAAATATCAAAATACATGACACATGCGCAATTCGTAAAACCGTGAATTCTGCAATTAGTTCAAATTAAGCAATTTCAATATAGTTATACGTATAAGTCTGACTGTCTTGTGTCAAGATCAACATTTGAACATGCCTGATATACATTGACCGTATCACGCATTCATACAAGCATACCACATACCTATTTTAAGCACTCTGGGGTTTTCAGTAATAAAGAAGAAGACAATTGCCATTGGATGTTATATCAAACTTCCGTAGACAACACACCAGGTGGGTATAATCTACTGGAACTATTAGTATCTGATATAAGGCTTACCAACAAGAGATCAACATGCTAGATAGTGGGCATCGGGCAGAACTATTAGCATTGCGAAGAACATGACGAGTATATATATAAATTTTTGACAATAAAGACTACAGGTAAGATTACGTTTACTTTGAAGGAGTATACATCAAAATCAAATATGGAAGAAGGTGAGTATGACGTAGTTAGAGTAGCCCTATCTATAATGTATTGAAATATGAGTTGTGCACGGATGATGGCGATATTGTGAGAAAATAATTTACTATGTTTTCATGGGAGGGGATATGAAAAGTCATGGTATGTAATGAATTGTCACTTTAGAATATCTTACTTTAGCTACTCAGTATGTCACTACACTGAGAAACAACTGAAAACCAAACTAAGCAAACATATAAGAAAGCAATTAGCCGTGACTTGTACGTAATCACACCCGTATACCTTTTTTCTAAAAATCTAATCGAATAGCTCCTAAATCTATTATTGTCTCGTCCTGCCTCTTTAAAATTCCCGAAAGTATCCGAAAGCATCCTGATCCCATATAAAACGTGTTTTTTTCACATTTTGGGTAAATTTCACTATGGTGGCCATCTTGATGACGCCATAACCGGAAGTTCGTCACAAGTTTGGAGCGTAATGTTTCAGAAAGGCGATGTATAGTGCACTTTTATTATCATAAAAGTATTAAAAATACATTTTCAAACATTGTCCATTTTCCGATTTTAGTGTGAAAGACTTTGTATGTGACTGAAAAAGTTCAATTGTTTGATGAAGTCAGCAGAGTGTACTGTGAACGGCGAAGGGGAGTATACATCAAAATCAAGTATGGATGAAAATTAGTATGAAGTAGTTGGGGAAACCTTTTCTACAATGAAGTAATATTAGATACATTGTAGCACATATCAGAGGTAAAGAATTGGTATCTTTTTTTTTTTTTTTTTTTTTATAACTTTCACATCAGCTAATTTGACTTGACAACATGATCTAACATTTTTGCACATCAGCTGATGTGGCCTTGATCGGTTATTTCTTGCAATAATGATCCATTACAAACTATATTTTCAACATCTTATTAATAGAGTTTTCAATTATAGATGCTTTAAACATTTTTCGCAGATGTAATATTTCTGATACTTGTTTTTTTGACGACAATTATGCGGTGCGAATAACATGATCATTTCATTTTATTTCGTAATCTGTACTTTTATGAAGTACTTAGTTCACCTTTATTGACTTTTTTCATAGACAACACACTTTTGAATATGATATTGATATTGATATCATTATCCCATCTTTCAAGAAGAATTATTATTCTACTTCTGCAGAGTTGCAGCCTTCGCATTTGAATAAATTGGATATTTTTTTATCATATTATGTTTTCTATACCAGATTGATATTTTTAAATGGAGTTGCTGGAAGTAGAACTTGAAATCAAATAGCAAACGTCACTGTCTTCCGAACTAAGGATATATGGTATTTTGAACAGTTAAATTTTTATCCAACCGTCAGATGGCGAGTTGTTCAAATCCCCCATGTCCGTGGTCCTTTTGTCACCAATCTTTAAAAATCATCATTGTCACGACATTATCTGGAAAAATACTGGGTAGACATCGCTAAATTATTATGCGAGGATTTCCCTTAGTCCCTAGTAGAGCATTTTGATTTTGTAACGAAAGAAAAAGAAAAATGGGTGACATATTGCCATCCTCGATTAGTCAACGAAAGTTCGTTATCGCTATTTCTTTTGATGAACATTTCCAGAATACATTTAAAGGTTCCATTGTCACCATATTAGTGTTAATTTTGGACTGATCAGAAAAAGTGGACTGACAGACTACCATCTCTGATTTAGCTGATGGATGTTTATCCCTTTTCTTTAGTAGGACTTCATGGATCTTCCTGATATGCCCATGTAGGTTCTTATTGATTCATAGGTGTGACCTGATTTTGAAAATGTTTTGGAAAAAAAAAAAAAAACAAAAAAGTCTCTTTCACCAAGATTTTGTAAAACGACACAGGAATAATAAAAACAATAATGTGAAAATGCCGCATTTCGTTTGATTTCACAAAATTGCAAATCAACCGGATATGAAAGCTTTTAATAAGTCAAAACGAATGTGTTACCGTGTTTATTTTAAAATCTAAAATCTAGGAAATAGATCTACTGACAACATTTAAGTTTTTTCGATCTGTGATTGTGGATATAGTTTAATTATAGAATCATTAATAAGAAAATGATCATGAAATTGTTAAGGTTACAGTTAATATATAAAAGTCTTAAATTATTCCCGATATAGTAAGGAATATGATGATTGTTTTTTTTCCCCGATTTTTTGGATTTCCATTATACAGGTGGTTATACTTTTTATGGAGTTCCATTATACAATTTCAATACTTTCCTTCTAGTCGAATTGTATCTTTTTCATTCCCGTAATTGCATATTCTAAGAATCGGCCTACTTTCTCATTTGGGTACATTATTTCATGCCTTTGGCAGATTTGGTTAAAACACATTTATCCCAACGACAGGACTTTAAATCATTCTCCATTCATTCTATATTGAATCATATCCATGTGGAATTGTTAAATGAATAGAAAAATTGTAACACATTACCTAATATGAATTGGAGGATAAACATGTATGCATACTGAGCACCATTTCTTTTCATAGTGCCATAGAGATTTCAATAGCGGAAAAATTCAAGTTCAAACAGAAAATATCGTTAGCAATATGGATAACGCCTCCTCGAAACAAAAACATTGCAGCATAACAAAGGAAGGATTGTATTGTCTCCTCCTGATGGTGGCTGGGGCTGGATAATCGTCATCGGTTGTTTTTTGGCCCGTGGGATATTATGTGAGTACTTCATTTGTTTTCTATTAACTTTCGGATCTAAACAACAAACGTCATGGAAATTTTGTAGAACGTAACAGACAATCAAAAGGGTATATCAATTCAACACACCAGAAGATATGACACTGAATTATACTTGAAACAAACCATCGACATTAAATAACCACGCGGAATTTTCACTTTCCACAGTTTATCATACCGAGATGAAAATAATTAGATTAAGTATTTGATCGCATTTCGGTAAAATCAGGATATTTGTGATACAAGACCAGATTAGTTCAACAAACAAATTATATAAAAACAAAGAAGCATAGTCATACAAACATAGCTTAAGACCAAAGACAACAGAAGATAATAGTGAAAAATATCACAGTTATAGTGCAAAGCATCACAGATCAGAAGTTTAAGATGAAACAAATTTTAAGAATGAACACCGTCAAGACATGACACAGTGTTACTAAATATGAAAGAGTAAAACACTATTGAGAAAGTGAAATGTACCTACATGCTTATATAGCAAATTGTATAAAATGGCAGGATACACAATGCATAATGAATATGTCTACATTTTCACTTATAACTGTTGTACAGGTAATCATGTATGTGTGATTCATGTAATGACATATACTTGCCGTGATATATTGTAATATAACGGATAAAACACCAGGTACAACTTGTAATCATTAAACCATACATTGTATACTTTAATTTTGTTTATATAAATCTGATGGCTGATCTAGTTTAAACAGATGCATAATACTGAGATCCAATGTTTGAGAAGATGTAAAATTCAAAACCATTCCCGGTCGATTAAATATTTAATTATTATGTCATGTGTTTTAGCTGGTTTACAATCGTCCTCTGGGGTTTTCTACCTGGAATTTGAAGAGAAGTATCATCAATCAACTGCTCTTACCCTTTGGATGTGTACACTTCCAGGTGTACTGCGGACTATATTAGGTAAAACAGGTTTATCATAATTCCATTTCGGATTAAAGTCATCATATTTCTACAAAACTGTGTTCGGTGTCGTCACAAAATTCTTGTCCAGTCTTTAAAGCACGTTGTATGCAGTATGTCATATTGATATATTTTTGTTTGATTTCACGTCACCACCAAACTAAATCAGATGCTTTCCTTTTGGTTATATTACATGAGCTGTATATGCAAATAGCTAGAATGATCTTCTCAGCTATGCACCGATACGACATTAAAACCCATTCTAAGTAAATGTATTACATTATTCAATGTAGTAAGCAATGCGACTGATCGATTGAAGGTATGTTGGGTACATAATTACTTTGATGTTGATTTTTAGGTCCGATGAGCGCTTTTCTTATCAACAAATTCTCATGTCGATCTGTTTCAATAGCTGGAGGTTTAGTTTTAGGATTGAGCCTCGCTTTGACTGCTTTCGTCGATGATCTGATATTTACCATCTTCAGTTTTTCATTACTCGGAGGTAAGCACACTTTTTTCAAAATCAGATAAGATATGAATTCTTTAAAGATTTTAGCTTTGACATATAAGTAAAAGCAGTAAACGTTGACCTTAGAACATAAAAAACAATGTGTTTTTTAACAATACAACAGAAGAATACACAAACGTTATAGAGCTGTTTTGTTCCAGGAATCGTCAGCTATGTTAGGGGGCCATGATTACATGTCATCTATTAAAATATAACAGATTCAGTATAAAAATAAGGCGTTCAATTGAAATTTTACTATAAATTTAAATTCTAACGATACGGAACTTTAAAGTAAATAGACAAAAAATATCACAAGGTTTATTGTGTAAAGGCCTCGAGGAATTCATTTGAGATTTGAACATTTCCCGCCAAAGCCAATATCTGTGCTCTCTTTCAACTTTGATTTCCTGGTCTAGTTAATTTACATTTATCTCATGAAATGTAAAGGGTTCTGTAGTTACACTTTTCTTCAAGCCGAATAGCTCTGTATTGTTCTGATTTCAAATATGTTACGAAGAAGATGTTGGATGTACACAACCAGACAGATTGATAAGCAAAATATTGAAGAAAATAATGTCTGATTGACTCTCCGTATGTAGAAAAGACAGAAAATCCTAACTAGACATCGCTTAATTTCTACCACACGGAATTAAACGCCATTGTAAACTCCGGAAGAGCAACATAGCAGCATCCCCAAACTATGCCATGTCGCATTTGATCCGGTATTTGAGGCATGTTCGTAATATCCCTCTTTTGTGCATGATGTCGTCAACTGACAAACTTACAACACAGGGTTTCGAGAAATATTCCTGGAAAGTTTTACAGCCGTCATTGTGATGACATTAAGAATTACTCTTTCTTATTGTGCGATATATGTCACGTAAGCATGTATAGTTTGTCTATAAATGGTAAGTTTTAATTTGAGTTTGTTTTGCGGTGTAAGGACTCTTAATTGTCCGCACCACTGGGCGGATATACGTCACGGGCTTGACCGGTTGTGCACGGAATGGACACTTGTTTACGGTCCACAGTTTTGTGAGTTCGTGTAGCCGATATGTAAATATAGCTGTTTCCGATATTGTGAACAAGGCACAGACGACAGACTGTGGTAAGTTATGTTTCTTTCTTCCGTTTCCATATGTTTTTTTGGCATTATTTTATCCATGCCGTCAAATCTATCGGGTCAAGCAATCGAGGTGTCGGTGCGCTCCAATCATGCCTAACTATTGTTGATACATGTAGTACACTTGTTTTGTAGTGTGTTTCTGCTATATCATTATAATTTCATACTTCCTATTGATTTCTGGTGTATTTAGATAATATAAACATAATAGATTGTTGTGTGTAAAATTATTTAATAAATATAGGGTTCTTGTCCGTTTTAAAATTCTATGGAAGCTCTGAGCTAGAGCTATAGCGTTAGTTGGAGTGTGTACGCGCACTGGGTAAAAAATTATGGAAGCCGTGAGACGCCACCTTCTATGAATTGTGCTTAGTCGTGTTTTTATAGCCATTTGGAGCCGCACACTTATCCCTTTATCTTTATTATATTGATTTACGTATATTTACAATATATTAATGAATATTTATATTATTGATAATCAATTATTAGTTAATTAGTATGCCAGGTGAGAGTGAATCTGTGTGACTACAGCATTATTTTCCACTATGTATTATTGTAGCTTCACATGACGGACTAGGAGTCTCAGCTATCAAGCCAGGACCAGTCAGCTGTGCCAACTCATTGTGACTCCAGCGTCAGGACCGACCGGATAAGTTCTCTTCACCAGGGTCAAGGTCAGCATGGAATACATGTGTTGGGTCGTTACGTAGGCCAGGGTCAGCGACTTGCTTGGAGGCTGAGTCACAGTATATCTACTATTGGGATGGCTGTCGTGTCAAGGACACTAGTGTGTACATCCCAGCTTTCCTGTCGTGTCTTGGACACTAGTGAGTTTGCCATTTTGGGCGTTTCAAGCAAGCATGGTGCTGCTTGATGTGTTTATACCTCTTGGCTCTGGATTGAGCGTGGTAGCAGGTTAGCGACTGTCTTGCACCGGAACTGTACCAGGATCCCATTCGTCGTTGTGTGTGTAGCTACAGACTGTAACTTGTAATAATTGTGTTTGTGAATGAGTGAATTAGTGAGTGTGACGTGTGGGTATTATAGGTTTTTTTTTTTTAAATCTCTTTATTGTCATCATTGTAAATAAACATTTGTCATTGCAATCAATCTTTTCGGTGTTCATTTCCCGGATCGCTGACCGACGCTCGTTCCACGTTAACAACTTGGTGGCAGCGGTGGGATTAGCCAAAGTTAGTTGTTCGGGAATAGAATCCTGTTTGATTGGTTTCAAAGTCTAGATTGTTTGACAGATTCCCGCCAAATTTCCTTTACTTTCATTTTCTTCTTAACGTGGGCATTTGGGGACTCTATACAGGAACTCTGAGGTGAGTTAATTGGCCTGAGCAAGGATGACGCATGACTTCCGGTAAGTTCTTATGCCTGGTTGTATTGAATATTGTATGTGTTGGTTATCTCTTGCAGTCTAGTGATTTAGTTGTTTTGAAAATGTCCTCTCTTTCAGCAATTTTGGAAGCAGGTAAGCGACTTCAACTTGAAGGCGACCAACTACGATTGTTCATTCAAGAGCAGCAAGCCAAGGAAAGAGATGACCGTGAAAGAGAAAGGGAAGAGAAAAAGATGCAAAAGCAAATGGACGAGGAGAGAGAGGCTCGGGCTGACAGGAGAGCAGAAGAAGAACATAAACGCAAAATGGAATTAATTCGTGCAGAACAGGAGTATCAATCTGAATGGGACAAATCGGGACGTCGGAGGGAGACCAATCCTAGAGATACAATAAAGAAGGGTTCCAAGTTACCTGCCTTCAATGAAGAAAAGGACAACATCGATGCTTACATCCAGCGCTTCGAACGGTACGCAACGGTACAGAATTGGGAACGTGATGGATGGGGAGCTAACCTTAGCGCTCTTTTGACGGGTAATGCGAACTTAAGAAGGCATTACTGAGGAGATTTGATATGACAGGGGAAGGATTCAGGAAAAGCTTCCGAACATCAAGACCCGATGGAAGTGAAACATTTTCACAGTTTTCCATTCGCCTGGAAAACTACTTGGAGAGATGGGTCGAACTAGCCGACACTAACAAGACCTATGAAGGCTTGAAAGACTTGTTTTTGAGAGATCAGTTTTTACAGGTATGTAACCAGGATCTGATGTTGTTCCTGAAGGAACGGATTCCCGTGTCCCTTGATGCAATGTCCAGACTGGCCGATCAATATGCAGAGGCAAGAAGAACGAAAGCGGCAAACTTGATATCTTCTAAGGGAACCAAGGCAGGAAGTCATAAGGCAACAGCTTCAGGACATTCGCCGTCAACAAGTTCTGCACCTGGGAAATCTACAATTGGTTCAAGCGACTTGCCCAAGGAGAGGACTTGTTTCTATTGCAAAAAGGTTGGACATATTGCTTCAGATTGCCGGAAGAAGAAATCTGAAAAGATGAAAGAAGGTCAGGCAGCCTCTATGGTAAAAGATAAAGGGAACACGAGTGGCGCCAACACCATACCGAAGATGAGTTTCGCCTACAATACAAAGGAGACAACTTCCATGCCGGTGGTGTTGGGACGTGTGGGCGGTAAAGTTGTCACCGTTCTTCGGGATTCGGGTTGTGATGAGGTAGGAGTGAGACGTAGTCTCGTTGAACCTGAGAATATCACCGACAAGACCAAGACTTACATTTTAGCTGATGGTTCTCGTCTTGTATGCCAAATCGCCAACGTACAGATCAACACGCCATATTTTAACGGAGATACTGAAGCCTTCTTGTTAGAGTCACCCTTGTACGATGTGATTATTGGAAATGTTAAGGATGCCCTTCCGGTAGGACAACCAGATGAGAAGTGGCAGCTTGATTCGTTAAATGCGGTTCAGACGAGAGCGGAGGTCAAGAGGAAAGCTAAGCCGTTGCAGGTACCGGAGTTTATGACGAGTTTAGGTAGTGTGAAGGAGTTGAAGGAGGAACAGCAAAGCGTTGGTACCCTGGAGAAGTTCCGTAAGTTGGCAAAGGAATCGGATACGTATGAACGCGATGATGGGGGTAAGTCTTCCCTGTTTTACCACATTAATATATCGAGAGTTCAGAAGCCCTGGGATTGCAACTGGAAAGGTGTTTAGACAATTAGTCGTACCAACGAAGTATCGACAGATGATAATGAAACTAGCTCACGAGTCGATTATGTCGGGACATCTGGCAGCAAAACGAACGACTAACAGGATTCTTGCAGAGTTTTTTTGGCCTGGTCTGCAGGGCGATGTGACTCGGTTCTGTCGTTCGTGTGATGTGTGCCAACGTACCTTCCCTAAAGGCCGAGTACCGAAAGCGCCACTCGGCAGTATGCCATTGATCGATACGCCTTTCAAGAGGATAGCGGTGGATTTAGTTGGTCCTCTCGAACCTGCAACAGACCGTGGCAACCGGTTTATACTGACAGTAGTGGATTTCGCGACTAGATATCCGGAGGCAGTAGCACTTAGAAGCATTGAGACTGAGCGCGTTGCAGAGGCACTGGTTGATATCTTCAGCCGTGTTGGAGTACCCAGTGAGATGTTGTCCGATCAAGGGGCCCAGTTTACCTCTGGATTAATGAAGGAAGTGAGCAGACTATTGTCGATCCGCCAACTAACGACAACGCCATATCATCCTCAATGCAACGGGTTAGTTGAGCGTTTCAATGGTACACTGAAACAGATGCTAAGGAAAATGGCCGCTGAGAAACCCAAGGACTGGGATAGATACATCAATGCCCTCTTGTTCGCTTATAGGGAGGTGCCGCAAGAAAGCTTGGGGTTTTCACCCTTTGAACTATTGTACGGCAGAGCGATACGTGGACCGATGATGATTCTGAAAGAACTGCTAACGAAAGAGATTCCAGATGACGACGTCAAAACGACTTATCAGTATGTAATGGATTTGAGGGAACGGATGGAGGAGACATGCCAAGTTGCAATGGATCACTTGAAGGATGCCAAGCGAGTTCAGAGAAGGAACTTCAACAGGAGAGCCAAGTCACGGGAGCTACGACCAGGCGACAAAGTGTTAGTGCTTCTGCCAACAAAAGCTAACAAGTTGCTGATGCAATGGCGTGGCCCATACGACGTTGTAGAGAAAGTCGGACCGTTCGACTATCGTGTGAACAGGGACGGTAAAATCAAGACTCTACATATTAACCTGTTGAAAAAGTACATGAAGCCAGTGGACAATGTTGCGGAAGATACTGAGGGAATTCTTGCAAACACCATAGCAAGTGTTGTTGCTGATGGTGAGGAGATTCAGGGGGACGCGGATTTTCCCAGCAGACTGGAGTCCCTTCCTAGTGATAGGGGAAAGGAACATGTTGAAGATGTTGAAATCTCTGGAGGCCTGAACAATGCACAAGCAGATGAAGCGAAGGAGCTCATGGACAGTTATACAGATGTGCTAACTGATCTTCCAGGCCGGACAAATCTCGCCCAACATGAAATCAGGACTACTACCGATGCTCCCGTTCATGTGAAACAATACCCCTTGCCTTATATTACCAAGGAGGTGATCAAAAAAGAGGTGCAGAAGATGTTGGATATGGACGTTATCGAGCTATCATCATCCCCATACTCGGCTCCTGTTGTAATGGTCAAGAAAAAGGAGGGGACGAATCGTTTTTGCATTGATTTCAGGAGACTAAATCGAGTCACGGTATTTGATACCGAGCCGATGCCAAAACACAGATGATATTTTCTCTCGGGTAGCGGGTGCAAGATACTTCTCCAAACTGGATCTCTGTAAAGGCTATTGGCAGGTGCCGCTCTCGGAAGACGCAAAAGAGATGACAGCCTTTTCAACTCCACAAGGCCTTTTCCAGTTTAAGGTAATGCCGTTTGGCTTAGTAAATGCCCCGGCAACATTTAGTAGGCTGATGAGGAAACTTTTAGTTGGTATGGAACACATCGATAACTTCATCGACGACATATTGATTTACACAGACACCTGGGAAGAACATATGGAAGTACTTCGCGATCTTTTTGCAAGGCTTCGAGCAGCAGTGCTAACAGCAAGACCAACAAAATGCTCGATTGGATTTTCCAGTTTGACTTGTTTGGGTCACATTGTTGGTGATGGAAAATTGGAATTGGAAGAGTCGAAAGTGACGGCCATCAAAAACGCAGAGAGACCAGAGACAAAGAAACAAGTTCGCTCTTTTTTGGGGTTGGCCGGATTCTATCGGCGTTTCATTCCTAATTTCGCAGCAGTTGCCGCCCCCTTGACTGATCTGACGAAGAAGGGATGTCCAAATAAAGTTCTTTGGAGCGAAGTGCACGATAAGGCATTCTCTACTCTCAAGAACATGCTAACAGCTAAACCGGTGCTCAGACTTCCAAATTTGGAGCAACAGTTCATTCTTCGAACAGACGCATCGGATACTGGCTTGGGTGCTGTGCTGCTGCAGGAAGAAAACGGACAGAAAATGCCTGTCGCCTACGCCAGCAGGAAGTTATTTGCCAGGGAAAAGAACTACGCAATTATAGAAAAGGAATGTTTGGCAATTGTCTGGGCAGTCCAGAAGTTTGAACCTTACATCTATGGGAAAGAGTTTATCCTTGAGACGGACCATCACCCATTAACTTACTTGCACAGATCAAAAACTGCGAATGCCAGACTTATGAGATGGGCGTTACTCCTACAGCCATACAGATTGAGGATTCGTGCCATCAAGGGTTCCGACAACGTTGGAGCGGACTATTTGAGCAGACTCTAGGAATACATGTTCCGTGAGTATGAGAAAGTGTATCCACTTTCTTCGAAAGCAGGGGGGAAACTGTCACGTAAGCATGTATAGTTTGTCTATAAATGGTAAGTTTTAATTTGAGTTTGTTTTGCGGTGTAAGGACTCTTAATTGTCCGCACCACTGGGCGGATATACGTCACGGGCTTGACCGGTTGTGCACGGAATGGACACTTGTTTACGGTCCACAGTTTTGTGAGTTCGTGTAGCCGATATGTAAATATAGCTGTTTCCGATATTGTGAACAAGGCACAGACGACAGACTGTGGTACGTTCTGTTTCTTTCTTCCGTTTCCATATGTTTTTTTTTGGCATTATTTTATCCATGCCGTCAAATCTATCGGGTCAAGCAATCGAGGTGTCGGTGCGCTCCAATCATGCGTAACTATTGTTGATACATGTAGTACACTTGTTTTGTGGTGTGTTTCTGCTATATCATTATAATTTCATACTTCCTATTGATTTCTGGTGTATTTAGATAATATAAACATAATAGATTGTTGTGTGTAGAATTATTCAATAAATATAGGGTTCTTGTCCGTTTTAAAATTCTATGGAAGCTCTGAGCTAGAGCTATAGCGTTAGTTGGAGTGTGTACGCGCACTGGGTAAAAAATTATGGAAGCCGTGAGACGCCACCTTCTATGAATTGTGCTTAGTCGTGTTTTTATAGCCATTTGGAGCCGCACACTTATCCCTTTATCTTTATTATATTGATTTACGTATATTTACAATATATTAATGAATATTTATATTATTGATAATTAATTATTAGTTAATTAGTATGCCAGGTGAGAGTGAATCTGTGTGACTACAGCATTATTTTCCACTATGTATTATTGTAGCTTCACATGACGGACTAGGAGTCTCAGCTATCAAGCCAGGACCAGTCAGCTGTGCCAACTCATTGTGACTCCAGCGTCAGGACCGACCGGATAAGTTCTCTTCGCCAGGGTCAAGGTCAGCATGGAATACATGTGTTGGGTCGTTACGTAGGCCAGGGTCAGCGACTTGCTTGGAGGCTGAGTCACAGTATATCTACTATTGGGATGGTTGCAGGTTAGCGACTGTCTTGCACCGGAACTGTACCAGGATCCCATTCGTCGTTGTGTGTGTAGCTACAGACTGTAACTTGTAATAATTGTGTTTGTGAATGAGTGAATTAGTGAGTGTGACGTGTGGGTATTATAGGGTTTTTTTTATTAAATCTCTTTATTGTCATCATTGTAAATAAACATTTGTCATTGCAATCAATCTTTTCGGTGTTCATTTCCCGGATCGCTGACCGACGCTCGTTCCACGTTAACAATATAAAACTAGACGTATTTGATGTCTTTTGGTCCTCCTTTTAAAATATAAAATTGCTTACTTGGATTGATCAATATTTACATTTCGTAGGCGTCATTAAGTTCCAAGTCTACATTAAGATTGTGTTAACTGAGCGTTATTTTCTTGTTAACAGTAGAATTTCTAGTATCTACAATGACAGTTTATAGTGAAATTGCTAATATATTGATTTGTCTTAAAATGAATCACTGTATTTAACTCAGATCTCTACAGGTAATGTTTTACATTTGTTGAGTCAGTTTCTTATACATGAAATAACTTTGACGGTACACATCATGTTTCTAGACGTAGCTACATAAAATGATATGTTCGATATTGATTCTGAAACTCTAGAGAGTGCCACAGATGATGCACAGCGATGCATTTACAGTGTATTTGTTTTGTTAAAATAAATAATTCAATGTGTTTTTCTTTTACAGGTGTGGGTATGTGCCTCGTCCATTCTTCGGCCGTTATTATTGTCAATCAGTACTTTAGCAAAAGACGTGGATTGGCCAATGCTCTAGCGGGGTGGGCAGTTTGGGCCTTCATTGTTCCTGCTGCAATCAATTTTCTGTTCGAGTATTACGGATTCCTCGGAGCCTTTCTAATACAATCAGGAGTAGTGTTACATATCATTGTATGTGGATCCCTTTTCAGACCTCTTCTTATCGACATCAACAGCAAAAGGTACCTCAACACCGACGCCCTAAGTATGAAAGTATTTTAGTATTGCACGTATAATGGTTTCCAAAATCTAATTTACTATCCTCTAGAATAGCACCTGATATGTCAGTCTGTGTACGGGACTGTAAACGGCCATTGTGAACAGTCTATCACCATAAGAATGATACTGCAATAACGTACTTTATGAGCAGATTAATGAGACTAATGAAACTTTGGATAAAGCATTATCTCCAGTGCGTATTTGTACACCTCATTGTTATATGACTTTGTATAATGAAAAAGTGTCTTATTGTGTTATAAGCTGTAATACGCCTTAGGCGTGTACAACCCTATTATGATGATAACAATAGAATAAAAGGCCTTCGAGTACCAAAACTTTTACTTTATGATAATTTCCAGTATATGTTCTCTATGCTTAATTACTCTTAGCTGTAGTCTATTAAGCATTAGATATTTTGTCTATATTTGTATTTTCTTTTATTTTAGAAAGAGTCAGCAAACAGCAAATCCAAAACGCTCAATCGAAAGTGGCCAGGTCGATAAAGAATGCTGTAACAAAACATATTCTTGCAGGAGATGCTGTAGTCATTCAAACATTAAAACGTTAATGGCGGATTATAGATTTTTGTCGTATTGCATTGCGATTGCCCTTTTCTCTGTTTCAACTCAGTCGATATTTGCATTTATTCCGTTGTTTGGAAGAGAGATGGGCATTACGGATCGGAACTCTATCTATGTTGTTTCTGCAACAACTCTTTCTATCGGAATAGGTCGTATATTTTCAGGGGCGTTTTTCGATATGCGATTTCTGGCACAATATAAAATCTTTGTGTATAATGTAATACTTCTGTCTGTTGGAATGATATTATGTATTCTTCCTGTTACTATTTCAACATTGACTGAAATGTTTGTACTATGTTCAACACACGGAGTTTTGATGGGAAGCGTTCTTTCACAAAAACATGTCATTCTTGTCGATATCATTGGCTCGGAGAATATGGTCAATGCTTTAGGGATATTGCTGTTTTTCCAAGGAGTTGGATCATGTGTTGGTCCCATAATTGCAGGTATATTAAACAAGTCTTGTATAGTTATCTTATTATTTTTTGATCCAATAAGATAGGTTTGATACGCTGTTAATTACAAAAGTTAAGAAAATACAGCATGTAATGTTTTAGATATCTTACCCAGCTTTTACTGTGTCTGTGTCATTTATTCACTTTCAATATATTTGTTTATGTCACGCTCTCACGCGCTATCATTTCCTAAATGTCAGCCCTTATACGTTTATTCCAAATTTAACTACAGGTTACATCACAGATATCAGTCATACTGTCAGTGGCGGGTTTTATTTCGGAGGACTTTGTACGACCGGCGGAGCTATCATCTTTGCAACGGCAAATATAGCGCATTGGAACAAAACTAAGAGCCGGCCTAAATTTGTGAGCGACATTTAAAAAATATCAGAAGGCGATACGTTCCCAAACCGAGGTGATACATCATGCAGATCAGAAGGCTTCAGGCCTATGAACTAATTCGACAAATACAATAATTTCATTTGAATTTCGCTAATTAAAGCACATTGCTTTCTCACGATGTTATTTTTCTTTTCAAGATTGCATCGTTGTTTGGAGTGTAAACTGATTTAACAATCAGGGAAAATCAATCCTTCATATGTTTGCAAATAAAACTTGTTACACGGTTGAAGTTTAATACTGCACTAAATTGTAATTGCCCCGCATGTTTATATTTTATTTGTTTACTGCTAGTGCTTTTTGCTTGCAAACAACGGAAAATTAATTATATGTATATGAAGTGATGTCCGGTCGTTGGATGTTTGTTAATTGGAGCTGCAATATGTTCTTGTCAGTGATCGTATGGAACTTTAATATTAAGTAATGAACACCATTGTTATGTATATAATGCAATGTTTTATACTTATGTTTGTCACAATTATAGTACTACAATGCTGATATTTATTGCTTACCATATGCGACTTCAAATAAAGCTTCTTGACATTTTTCATGTGTTTCAGAATACATGTTTACTTACAGCATTGACTCAACTATCAAGAATTATTTTGAAATAGACTTGTAAAAATAAATAAATTGATTGACTGTATATGCTATGTAAAGGGAGATAACACAAATTGCTCAGCATTATTTAAAAGCATTGCAATGATGTGACTTTGGTATCATTTTGTTTGTGAAAGTTCTAATTCCGGAAATACAAGTGATGAACGACACAACGACTTTTGACTAAATTTGGCCAGAAATATCTTTGGAGGAAGATAATTCAATGCGGTATGAACAGTGTGTCACAGAAAGATGGAGGTAGAGAGTTTGGGCAAGATCTTAAATACGATTCCTTTTTGTCGCTGAAAGTATTCAGGAGTTTTTCCTTAGCGATAATGTTGGACTCTTATGACTTCTATATTTCTACCAGAAAGAATGGCTTTCGATAAAGTAGAAGGCACTTACTCTTTCGGAACACCTGGTCTTATTCTCCTTGTAATTTTTCAAGAGTCTTCATGTAAATCTTTCTTTTGTTCATGTTTTGTAAAAGGTTCATGGAATTCAAGTTCAGACCATGGTTATGTTGACATGTTGGTATGTCGCATATCAAGCTAGGGAACATTCGAATTACGAATATCAAATATTGCATGACGAACTGGTCAACATTTCAGTGCCGAGTGTTATTTGTCGAGCTAAACAACATCGAAAGCCTAAATGATTTTACAACACAAATCACAAACCATCGAGAGGAACGTGATGTGCTATTTTGGTTAAAGTGATCAACCTTTCTCGATCAATATGTTAGGATACCGTTATACATTAGTTTGTAACTCATGTATGAAGTACCTTGATCCAATTAATCAGATAACACAATTTTATTGTTGGAGCACAGTTCCGTCTCCGGTGAAAATATCACATCTGCGGTGAATCTTTCTATGCAGGAAATGTATCATCACTCATTGATTATCAAAATAGATTTTAGTTACTCTGGAACAAAGCCCGTCAGCTTGAATATGATCCAGTGTACAAAAAATATTCCTCGAATTCTGTTATATTATAACGAAACGTGAAGAATTTACATTTCAAGCACAAATTTATTAATATAAACAGCATATAGAAAATATAGAGTATGTTGGAAAACAAAAAGATATATGTGGAGAGTGTCGTAGTATCTCAATGACATCCTAAAACCTTTTTAGCATTGGAGGTTTTGTAACGATGATGATATATCTCGAAATTGAAATAAGACATGTTCAGTTTAGTTCACAACACAGTTGCACATACATAGTACCAGAAAAAATACACATTTGACGCTAATGAATAAGCTTCAATACAGAGCCAGCAACTGATGCTTAAATACCATATTACCAAATGTGATAATAGCTTACCTCAGTTCAGTTGACAACGCACCCGACTCGTCGATCAGAACGACTATGCAAAATATACTTATCACGACCGCCTACTTTATCCCTGGATATGTTATATTATTACTGAAGTGGCGAACGTTATTGTACCATGTAGGAACTATTATAATGTTAAATATCTTAAAGATCAACGACAAGCTAACAAAACACAGTTTTCTACTCTTAACGTCGTATGTGCTATTGGTATAATCGTGACAGAACAGAGGAAACATATTCCTGTCAAACGCCCCGACCTGGAGTTGAACCCGGGTTTCAAGTGTGATAATCAATAGGATCTACCAACTGAGCCAAAGACGCATGCTCTGTCATCTGAGTGACAGAGATTGTATTTAACATGTATCCTGAACGCTTAGCTACATTGAGCTATAAAATACTTCATATCATACAATTAAAGTCCAAGAACGTGTAAACGTCATAGTTAGTTCTGTTGACTCAATGGCGATCGCCTCGTTATGGTAGCCCACATCTGTGGCGTCACAAGTTCAACGCTGTCGCTGGGAATCTTCCATCGTGTGTTCAACATCAGATCTTTTTAGCTATTTATGTGATATGTTCTATTGATACTTACCTCTGTAGGTTATAATTAAAGTGCTACATATATACAAAATTACTTTTTACAATTTCAATTCAGAATTGTTTTACTTTTGAGTAGACAAACTATGTACTGTATGTGGATGTCTGAACACACATGTAGAAGCTTGCAATATTAAACACTTCTACATTGATATTTTGGTTATTAAAAAGATAATGATAAGGTTGCCGCGTCCATGGTTACACATTGGAATCAATATACCGATAATAAATTGTACTCCGTAAAACCTTACAGTGGTGAATGGTCTCCATGCTCCAAAGCACCTTCCAATACAAACGTAAAATTAAATCTGGCAGAACCAGTCGATAAAGGAACCATTATCATGTAAAATAAGTTAATTCAACTTTAACACGAACGATCGAATGTTCCGTAAATTGCTAACACGATTTTACATGAACTCTTCTTCTCGTGTTGCAGTAAACACCGAAAAACACTAAGATGAAATGATTTGAGAAAGAACTATGATAAATTTTAAAGTGTCACATATGTCAATATATCTATCCGATGTGGCATGGCTCAGAGACATAAAAACAAATTTGCTTGAAGAATTTGTAGAATTCTTCGATATTGAATATTTATGGAATCATTGACAAGTCATTTAATGATGAAACAGTTGTACGAAGTAGCTTCACTGACGTGTCCTGTCTTAGAAGGATGTTTGCAGAAAATTGCACGCTACGTTCTAAATAATAATTTGTGCGTAAAATTATAAGTCAGAGGTGGTAGAGTTAAATTTCAATGCAGTCATCAAAATTACCATGACCAAGTATTTTATTGTGAATAATTAAAGCATTTCGCTAGCATAGCATTAGTCTTGTTCGACACATGTTGTTAGTGTTGTATGTGCTGTGTGCTGTGACGTTTTGTTATGTATGGAGGGGGGGAAGTTCGTTTGTAGCCGTTGTCAAATAGAAAGATAATATACTAAATCCCATCGATAATACTTCTCTCTCGTAGTGTCTATAAGGAATATTAAAATATTTTACCGATGTATGTATCATAGCTTCAAGTGTTACCACCGAGTATAGCTCATAGTGGGAAGGGATCTCGTTCAATGGAAATTTATCTGTTTTTTATGAGCGAACGATTTTTTATCTGAAAAGCAAATCTATTCTATTTGCTGACTCGATGTCGAAAACAGATTATTTCGAAATCATTCGGCATTATTGATATTTTGTTTGATTGTGTGTTATCTATACAGTTATTAATCTAATCGAGATACATTGCTTCATATTCAACAAATGAGACAAACAACAGCTTGCTTTTAATATTAACTATTAAAATTTTCACGGTTAATTATTCAGAATATACATAGTGATCAAACATATAAATGATGATTGCAGCAAAATTCCTCTCAATTCGGGACCTCGTTATCTAGTCTACAATCCAATTGCTGTAATTAAAAAATGATGCCCAACCCTTAATGATGTTTCAGTTGCGACAAAAATATGATCAGACGGTAGAGAAGAATGCCGTTTTAAACCAAAATTTGAGTCTAAACTTTCTGAATCGACGAAATTATTATTCCGATTGAATGTGTTTGAAATCCGCTCAGGTATTAGAAAAGAGTAGCGTTTTATTCAAACTGTCAGTCGAATTCCCCACTCGGGGCACCGTACCCATGCCCTAAGGGTATTAAACAACTTTTTGAATCAAAGAAATGATTGCCCGCCTCTAATATGTTTCAGGCTCAATTTGATAACAATATGACCAGGTGTTATCAAATGAAGAGTAGCGTTTTAAACAAAAATATTCGTAAAATATCTTATCATTTTAAATCCGCAATCACATCAGATTCGGTATACCACATAAATCGATGCTGATCAGAATTAAAATACTTGGGTTTGCCATTTGCGGAATAGAACACAACAGGGAAACACTGTAAATCATGCTCCTAGAGGTCGTTACTAAGTCTTGTAGTCAGTTGGACAGTGAAAAATCGGGCTAGTCTTAGCGGCATTGGTGTAACAATGGCTCATAGACTGTCAGTACAAACACAGTCAGTAATGTATCTGTTAGTGTAAAAGTAAATGGAGTTGGATAAAATAAAAAGTAATCGCATTTTATTAGATATATGCGGATATTGAATGTGTATGTATTTTCAACTTGTGTCTGTATCCTTTGTACCTTTTGAAGGGTTGTACTCGTTTAGGTCTGATAAAGGACAGTGAAACAACAAAGAGAAAGTAACACACAAACACACTCTCTGCCACATCTATCTTACCAGGTTTCTTAAGAGAGGTCCGCCCGACCTTTGCCTAGTACAAAATGTTAAGGGATAAAGTGGTTTGTGTGGGATGTTGCTGCGCGTGCGCCTACGAATAATCTTAAAATGCATAGTAAAAGGTGATTGAACTGCATACAGTGCTCTCTCCCACTCAGGCGCGATATAAACATGCGCACATGGACAACCCAGGTCAGGATCATGTATTGAGTATGCTGGGCTTATATATGAACAAAAATATTATTGGCGGAGACTGGAATTCAATTCAGCGATAGAAAGCCACAAAATCCAGTTAAAAGAAAAGAATTTGGTTTGACAGATTCCTGGAGACATACATACTGAATTATACAACTTTTTACATGGAAATAAAAAAAATGTCGATAATGAATCCAGCACCATTGTTTCACAATTTGAAGACATAGTTAACAGATTCATACAAATCTTTTGATGAAGACCGATTATGTAGAGTAATAGTAACGGGTTTCGCCTATGTCAGTTCCGATCCATAACTTTTTGGCATTTTGAGAAGCTAATAAGATATAAAACAGTTGCGGCTTGCAGCACATTACATTGCGTTTCAGTATAGCATAACTGCTCAAGTGATTGTTTGTTTGAACTTGAATGTTGCATGGACTGGGTTAGTTTGATCTTGATGCTGAACATGGCCCAAGAAATACAAAATTCTCGCAACATGTGCACACATTCCAATGGCTCGCTTGCCCTCTGGACAGACACAGTAGTAATCTTTGACATGGTAATCTTGATCATTTCTGTCAAACGCATTCCAAACATTGTATTTTGACTGTGATGTATGCCTTGAATGGAATTCATCATGCTGATAGATCAAAACTTCAAAGTCTCCAGCAGGAGTCAGATGCTCAGCAATATACCTGGGTGCTACTTTCAACCGATATGATCCGAAGGTTACTGTTTCTAAATATTCCATATCCAGTACTGGAAACAGGCATCAAGTTTCACCCAGTTGGCCTTGTTGCGCCGCAGCTCCAACACATCCCTAAACCCCCGATCTACAATCACATTGTCATCTTCACTGAGCCACAAGGTCAGATTCTCAACTGTTCCAAGAATGTTGTCAAGACATCTGCATCATTTTCATTGCCATAAAAAGGCCCAATAGTGTCTAGTACATGACTATTTGTAAAGGCAATGCTCATGAAATTAGCATAGTTGCGCTTCTTTTGCCAACAGTATGATGATCTTTGAAGGGGGTGATGGGCACTTTTTGGACATAAATACGGTACCATCAAGGATTACAGTTACTTTGTACCCGTAGAAACATCTGTAAGGCAGTGTTGTGGCACTTAACGTTCTCGCGGATAATGTGTCTTGGACCAAGGAAATGGGGCACAATGGTCTAACTCCAAGCTGAAGCACTATGAAATACGTAGACATATACTGTTTGTCATGGCATGCTGGGGTATAGTGCGTCCACCCCGGGCCCTCTTTCCACATATGATGCATCTTTTATGTGAATTGCTACCATAAAATAGTTTCTCAACAGAGATTAGTGGTAGTTGGTTGGATGACATGAAATCAGTGTAAGCATCATCTGCATCATTCGCCAGGTCATCTGGAGTGCTCATACCAGAAGGTTCATACAGTTCAGACTGTAATGGCCTTTGCTTGAGGTACCGCTTGTAGCACTTTCCACGTACTATGCTTTCTTCTGTTATGCTAACGATCTCAGCAGTCGGCAGCTCGTAGCCAGTTATACTGGGGTAAATTTACATATCTTACTTGAGCTCGAACTCCTTGACATTAAGCTTTCAACTTGTTTTTTTTAACCACGACCTATGCACACGTCTGACATGATTATTAGTTAACTTGATGGGAGATTTGCAGTAATTTTAATTAATACAGAATGTCTGACATAAGTGTAACTTTGTCTATGTAATTGTCTTTAGATAATTAGCAAAATGGTATGAATACTTTATAATAATACCTTTATGTGTGTCAGGAAATTACCATACTTGCACATTCAGGTGTCAGACAAGGTAATCATATCTGGCCTCATTTGTTAATCATCAATTAGAATATCTTACTTATTCATATCCATTATTGTTATGTTTAATGATAAACGAAGAAAAGTGGAATGACGATAACATGTTATCAGTGATACTAATTATTTAATCATTGTTAAGTTTTTATAAAACAAACTAAACTGTCATTGTTCTTTAGAGGATAGATTATCACTATGCAGAAAACACCATGTTAAGTTATACCTACTGAATTTAATCTTAAAACAAATACAATTGTCCGTTGTTTGTGTATTCTTCTGTTGTATTGTTGAGAAAAACACTTCGGTTATTATGAGCGAAGGTCAGAATTTACTGGTTTTACTTAGCAATCAGAGCTAAACTTTTTAAGAATTTAAAATTTTAACTAATTTTGAAGAAGTGTGCTTACCTCCGAGTAATGAAAAACCCTTTAGATGGTAAATATCAGATCATCGACGAAAGCAGTCAAAGCGAGGCTCAATCCTAAAACTAAACCTCCAGCTATTGAAACAGATCGACATGAGAATCTTTGATAAGAAAAGCCTTTCTTTACCTAAAAATCAACATAACAATATTTTTTTTTAATATTTTCAGTAGATCAGTTGCATTGCTTACAACACTGAATTATGTAATATATCAATATATTCACAGTCTTAAAATGGGTTTTAATGTCGTATCGGTGCATAGCTGAGAAAACAGAAATAATTCACAGACGCATTTTACTTATATGCTATTAAGACAATCCCAGCTATTAACATACACGGCCTATGTGACATAACCAAAAGGAAAGTATTTAATTTAGTTTGGTGATTACGTGAAATCAAACAAAAATATATCAATATGGCATACTACATATAAAGTGCTTGAAAGGCTGAACAAGAATTTTGTCTCCACAAAGAACAGTTTTGTAGAAATATAATGAATTAATTCGAAATAGAATGATGATAAACTTGTTCTGTACCTAATATAGTTCGCAGTACACCTGGAAGAGTACACATCCAAAGGGTAAGAGCAGTTGATTGATGATACTTCTCTTCAAATTCCAGGTAGAAAACCCCAGAGGACGATTGTAAACCAGCTAAAACACATAAAATAATAATTAAATACTGAATCGACCGGGAATGGTTCGGAATTTTACATCTTCTCAAACATTGGATCTCAGTATAATGCATCTGTTTAAACTAGATCAGCCATCAGATTTATATAAACAAATTCAAGTTTACAATGTATGGTTAAATGTTTACAAGTTGTACCTGGTGATTTACCCGTTATATTACAATATATCACGGCAAGTATATGTCATCACATGAATCACAAATACATGATTACCTGTACAACAGTTATAAGTGAAAATGTAGACATATTCATTATGCATTGTGTATCCTGCCATTTTATACAATTTGCTATATAAGCATGTAGGTACATTTCACTTTCTCAATAGTGTTTTACTCTTTCATATTTAGTAACACTGTGTCATGTCTTGACGGTGTTCATCCTTAAAATTTGTTTCATTTTAAACTTCTTATCTGTGATGATTTGCACTATAACTGTAATATTTTTCACCCGTATCTTCTGTTGTCAATTATCGTAAGTTATGTTTGTATGACTATGCTTCTTTGTTTTTATATAATTTGTAATTAATTTGTAATATGGTCTTGTATCACAAATATCTTGATTTAAGTTGATAAACCTATTAGATTGCCTGTTTCGTTCTACAACATCCATGACGTTTATTGTTTACATCCGGCTAACGATGTCTCTGTTTGAACTTGAATTTCCCGCTCTGAAATCTCTATGACACTATGAAAATAAATGCAAATTAATATGCATGCCTAAATATGATATTCTCTTTTTTCTATTCATTTAACAATTCCACATGGATATGATTCAATATAGAATGAATGGAGAATGATTTAAAGTCCTGTCGTTGGGATAAATGTGTTATAAACCAAATTGTCCCAAAGGCATGAAAATAATGTACCAAATCGAAAAGTAGGCCAATTATTAGAATATGCAATTACGGGAATGAAAAAGATACAATTCGACTAGAAGGAAAATATTACAATTGTATAATGGAACTCCATAAAAAAAAGTATAACCACCTGTATAATGGAAATCCAAAAAATTGGGGGAAAAAAAACAATAATCATATCCTTTACTGTATCGGGAATAATTTAAGACTTTTATATATTAACTGTAACTTAACAATCTCATGATCATTTT